>NC_135225.1:19186611-19486611 GCF_052324685.1 Brachyhypopomus gauderio
GCGGGGTGTCGTCGTGCACTAAAACACCCTCAACATCTATCCACCCAGCCCAAGTTTGTCACTTGGGTCACTACCAGACAGGGGGGCGGGGACACAACCCAGAGGGGTCAGAACTATTCTGCTGAATCAGTCTCAGGATTCAGGCATTCGGGAAGCTTAGCTCGGGAAATCAAGCGTAATTGAATAAACGACGGTTTACAACACCGCACGAGCTGACGGGGCTCTATCGGCAACAGTCTCGGGATACGACGGCAGTTCAGCATTTTGCGTACACACACAAAAGCTTGGAGGAGCTATTAAGGGAGGAAGCGGATTGGTTGTGGTTAGAAAGGTCAGGTAAGGTCAAGCCTTGGGAGGAAATGGTACAGCAGGTGCAATTCAAGCAAAGAGGCCAGGCAGCGTTGGGGGTCAAGGGCCGGGGGGGGGGGGGGGGGGGGGGGCGTGAAGGCAGGGGACGGATACATAAAGTCCACTGATTCAACAGTATAAACACCCCCCAGACCTCAGGGCTGGACATCCTCCATATCAATTAGCAGCACCGTGTCGATCCAGCCGCTTTCCCTGCACGTAAGTGTGTGTGTGTGTGTGTGTGTGTTTGGGAGCAGTGGGAGAAGGCTGAAGTGCTCCCCCCCTACACAAATGTGTACACACACACACACACACACACACACACTGCCAACAGCATATTAACACCATTAGAGCTGTATACAGCCAGCGTCTTCATTGCGGGCTGGGTGCACAGCCTCTTTGAAGAAGCAGAGAGCTACAGGAATGATCTGAATGGAGAACACCTCACTGGCCTAACAGGAACAAGAGTGGGTGTGTGTTCCCACAGCCCAATATTATCCACTAAATATAAAAGAAAATCCAATTAAGAGAGACATTATGTCCTGGACTCTGAGGTGTGGGTCAAGTGTAATAGACTAAAAGACATTAACATGGCTACTTCAGACACATTCCACCTAAAGACACCTTTAGGAGAAAGTGAGTGTGTGCCATCATGAACCAGTGAGGAGACCGTTAGCATCGGAGCCTTCACAGGACCGAAGGCAACATGGCAGTGAGGAATGGGGCACCGGGTGGGCGGCCGTTTGTCGAGAGTCCCCTTAATCCGTGGACGAACGCGGCATCCCGTCAAACTGCAGCCGCACAGCGTAGCTTACGCCATCAGGCAGAGAGAACAGGCACACGGGCGAACTTCTCTACTCCCGCGTTCACGCTCGCTGACGTATTCGTTATGTTACCGTTGAAATACAACAAAAACGACCTTCAGCGCAACACGACCTCCGAGAACGCTTTGGAAGAGGCCCATTGTGTCTGCGCGAGGGCAACGTTCGTTCCGAAACGGCGTGAACGGGTTTCTTTTTCCACTGCGTTTGCACCGTTGCAGGGGGAAGTGACAGCAGCGTAGTTTTTGTGATTTATCACGCTGACAAACGCTGGAAGGCTACAACGCTCGCGCCGGGCGCTCGTGCACATTCGGTCGCCGCGGTCGCAACACTGCGGCGTCGCCATGGCGCCCGGCTCGGTGGAATGTGGCGGGGGTCAAGGGTGAAGCGGGGGAGGACATGCAGCGTTTGGGAGAGCTGAGAGAAGTGAAAGATGGACACGCAACCGCAGAGACCCAGGAGTGACCGACGGCAGCCTGGCGATGAGCAGGAGAGGACACCCGGGTCATAAAGCAGCATGAAAAAGAGAGGAAGAGAAGGGACAAGGGGAAAGAGAGGGAGAGACAGACAGAGAGAGAGAGAGAGGATATGATTATGAGCCTTTCTGATTTAAGTCAAAATCATGCAAAGTCAGCGAGTACAAACACGGAAATGATCAAAGCGTACACATTTGCGACTAGCTAGGCGGCAGACAGCTGTGGGCTTCCCCCGGTGTCCGACGGAGCCGACGGCAGCTGTAGAGCCCCGTAATCGGAACGGTTCCCGCGCCACACGCTTTCAGCGGGGGCCCCATGGACAGAAGCGTTAACCACGCAGAACTAATTCACCACCTGAACTCCGCTGAGAGAGACATCAGCTCTGGGGGAGGGGCGTGCGCACGCACCTTAACGTCGTGCAAATGCAGAACGCAAAATCAAAACCAAAGAAACGTCTACGTAAAAAACAAATCTATATGATGGGACAAACGATCCAAAACACATGGGCGTGAAACGGGTTCTCTGTCAGCGAACCTTCTCTGCCTATTTGAACTTTAAAAGTAGTCATGGGGCAGTATATTTTCATCAGCTATGAATTCTACAGCTTCTACACTCATTAGCCACTGCGGGCGTAAACCGCCACTGGCCCTAGATACACTAAAGGCACGGTTTCCATCAGATTGTGCCAAACCTTTAACGGAGTGAACGATGCAATCAAGCAAGAACACGATGGCCGTGGTCCAGTGAACCCAGCCCGAGCTCTGATCTGGGCCTGTAATGAACCAGAGACGATGCCTGCCCTGATATTTAAAATTGCCTTCAACTCCATTACCCACGAAAGGCGATTCAGGCACGTGAAGTCCCGCGTTTGGAGAGGCCCTCCAAAACCGTTCGATTACATTAGCATTTCAATGACCCAGACAGGAGAAAGCGTGTACAATTATGTGTGCTTTAAACCTCCTGCTCTTTTGCATAGCCATGAAAGCTGAAGAGCTCTTCGCGTTGAAGCGTAGTTGGGATAAATATTCCGACGGCGGTTACAAAGATTTCTCGGCTGTCTATTACATCACAGAGCGAACCCCAGCGCAACCACCGTAGCCAGTGTTGAGTCCACTCCGCCCAACACTACCACTAATGGGATGCAAAACCAGTTCAGAAAAAGAGGTAATCAATCACCGACTAAGGCAAGTCGACAGGGTTTCAGAAGCAGGCCTTGGAGACCATCAGAGCCTCTAAATGCACTCCGTCATTCAACGAGGCTGACTGATTTCTTCCATTTCGTGAGATTTTTTTTTTGCCCCTGTGAAAATCACAAACCTCAAAGCTTTGATGAGGAACGTGAATCATGTTGTGATGGTATTCCATCCAATTACAGCGAACCTGACCGACCTGTCGGGAGTTGTGGCCAGGCAGGTCCCAGTCCCGAGTGGAGAAACGTGACGTGCATTGGGAAGTCTTGATGGCGCAAGGCACGAAGTCTGTTGTCTCTCCCGAATAGGAAGCAGTATGTTCACTTGTGTCAAATGGTGTCGCGATTTCAAAAGGGACGTAGGACGCACAGGTGCACATGCGTGTGTACACACACACACACACACACACTCTACAAACTAGTTCATCAAAAATAAAAGATCCAGAATTCCTTTTGCTTCCAAGGCCAGGCGACCTGCTACAAACACAACAGGCCACATTTGAGGGAATTAAAATTTTCTGTGCAACTTCTACTCCTCTCCAAAAAGCCTTTGGCAGGAGGAATGTTAACAGGCAACCCTGAAGAACAGAATTCGTAGAGACACTGAGGGAGGAGTGGAGTGGGGGAATAACTCCCGTCCCTGCAGGACTGTGATGTGATCTTAACCACGGCTTAAGGAGGACATGGACACGTGCACCGTGTCCAGCACGTGGTACAGGCCTGTGGGGGTCATTACAGCTACCCCAGGCTCGCGCACACACCCCGCACACTGCGACAGGGACAGGGGCAGTTCTGCGGTCGCCCACCTCTCTCGCGCGGGCTCTAGCACAACATGGCAACCATCGCTCTTCTACTCACACAGACAGCCAGTATGTGTAGTGAGGACTGTCTCATGTACGGAGGTTAGAGTCTCATAACAGTGGGCCATCTGGGGATATAACGGGCCACAAACACTTTGTCAGCCTTAGACCCTAATTGAATCTGTTTGCCATTGAATGGGACAGAGATCATCCCTCACCATTACGAGGTCATTTGGGTACCATTTTGTTAGGGCAACGAACACAAGGGTAATGAAAGACATCAATCCTGAAGATGAACAAACGAAGGTAAAGGGGTCAAAGGTTACCAGAGCATGCAGCTTCTCTTCCAGGTCTTGATTGGTTCTCTGTGATGCCGTGTAGCTGTTTTGCAGCCTGTGGGAGGAACACACACAGACACACACATAATAAACACCATAGACAAGGAGCCACGCTGAGCTCAATAAATTCAGGTAAAGATACACCCACTAATACAGAATGCAATATAATCCAGCAGAAATCTAGAGAAAAAAAATGCTTCCACAAGCTGGTTCATTCTCATTTCATATGCGCATTAGGGGGCGTGTCCCCTGCATTAGCGGGCGTGCATTACGTGGTCTGGCAGGACATTCAACAGCTACGCTACCATAACAGAAGCATTGAGGTAATTCGGTACAAGTCACCTACCAGGCTAGGGGGGCGGGGCAGATCAAACACACACTGTCTAAAAGATAAACTGCCAAGTCTAAACACACACACACACACAACACTCCTATTTGTTCGACCCCCTGATGATTTTCAGCCAGATACAACACTCGTGCACGCACAAGTACGCACGTGTACGCACACACATTCAGGGGAGAGTGCTGAACAGATGACACATGGTTACTGAGAAACGTGTGTGTGACTCAAGCACTTCTTCCCATCACAGGCGACGAACTGGATGTGGGTCCAAACTACTGGAAGAGCGGCCGGCCCAAATGACCAGCCACAGCGCTCACACTTCCTCTGCTTTACAGAGCGTTAGCGCAGCTCACAGATGGGAAGACCTGGATTACTAAAGCAGCCCAACTGTGAGTACAACCTGCAAATGATCAAAGCTCCCTTACACACTGAATACAGCACCCCACACACACACACACACTCAACTGAATACAGCACCCCACACACACACACACACACACACTCAGCTGAATACAGCACCACACACACACACACACACGCCTAAATAAAACATTTTAAAGTGCCTGTCAATATCACTACACAGTTTGTGCTTACAAAAGCTACTGGGATTGCTTGAGTTATTTCCCTGCTGGGCCTCTTCGTTAACAGAGGAAGCTCGTCCTCCACCTCCCTAACGACCGACGCACGCGCACACACACACACACACACACACACACACACACACAGACCCCATCTCCCCGATCAATATCCTTTCACTGTCTAGGGACGTCATTAGGGGCTTTCCGTCTCTGCACGCAACAATTAAAATCGAACAAATTGTTAGAGCGAGGTCTCCCGATTCCCACAGAGGGCCGTCGCAAGCTTGCACTGCATAACGTAACGCAGAGTTCAGCAGTGTGGAGGAATGCGGGATTCACTCTGTGATCAGAGTCGCTTGGTCATGGCTGCACAATGAGAGAGAGAGAGAGAGAGAGAGAGAGAGAGAGAGAGAGAGAGAGAGAGAGAGAGAGAGAGAGAGAGAGAGAGACACACACAACACTGCCAATAATATAATTATTATTAGTGCATAAAGAGAGGACCCAGAAACACTGTGTACTCAGTGCGGATCACACGGAGGGGTTCGAATGGCGGCGGGGCAGCGCTGGGCTCTGGCAGTTCTGTGGTGTGTGTCTCACTAACAGTGAGTGGGGTCACGACAGCCCTCGAAGCATCACATGACCACCACGGTCCTGCCACAGGTCCGCACGGACCATCGGGCTGTCCTGTCTCAGAAACAGGCATGGCCTAGATGGCCACGGCACCTTGCATGCCAGTTGTGTCCTTGGCATCACACGCCAGCTTCCTGCCCGTTAGGCTGGGAGAGCCCAGGGGGAGTTCTGAGGTGTTAGATGAGAGAGAGAGAGAGAGAGAGAGAGAGAGAGAGAGAGAGAGAGAGAGAGAGAGATGAACAGGCAGCAGGTATAACCTTCGGAACTTGTCTCTCATCTTCTCCAGGTCGTCTCTAGTGCGGCTCATCTCTCCCTGCATGTAATGCCGACTGCTCTCAAACTCCGCCTCCATGGCCTCCATTTTATGGGTGGTGTGGGCGAGACAGCGGTGCAGGTCTTCATTCTGCTGCTGCAGGACCCTGGAGACGTGCAGAGAGAGACCACGATTCAGTGCTAACTAAACGCATTTTAGCGCTACAGAGTACCAATTTTAGTGCTACCAGGCTCAACCTGCGCTAGACACAAACACACAGTCATTGAGGCTTGTCCTTAGCATTAACAGTTCGCATGTGTGCGGGGGAAAACTACAAAAAGATCCGTAAGAAAAATCGTAAAAACAAACAAAAAGCCACGTCATGATATGTAAATGAACATTTGTGCGAGAGGCGAGCTCAGGAACACCACTCGGAGGCAAAACGTTAAAACGCACGTAGAGAAAAGTGAGTGTTGCGCAGATGTGTGCGTGTCGGAACAGGGGGCAGGAGAAGACTAAGGAGGTGTGTGATGGGTCTAATCCAGGGCCACTGCGTGTGGGGAACAGATGGTAGCGTGCCCAACGTACGAGGGCAGCTGTCACGAGACACAATACATCTGCCGTACGCCACGAGCGCCGGCGTCTGCCGCCCTCCCCGCGGTGCGCCAAGCTGTGGGTAGAGGTTGTTCTTTTCTACGGGCAAGCCTCCCATACGTCCTCATTGTTCCAATCAGACCATATGAGAAACCGTTAATGCGATGCCAGATCTGTGCAAAGTCAATTTCCTATCGACATCTCTGGGTTGGGTGGAGGGAGAGGTGGGGAGGTGGGTGGAGGGGGGCGGGGTTTCAAGGATGGTGGGTCAAGGTGTGACCGTGGAATCATAGTCCTCATCACCGCTGTCCCTAGGAGCGGTGCGCATCGACTGAAGAGGTTTCCTGTCGCCTCGCTAAAGCTTTAATCGACATCAGATTACACAGTTCCCCCAAGCCCCTCCCCCCTAGCCCATCCCCCAAGCCCCTCCCCCGACCCCACCTGCTCCCTGGCTGGGCCGTGCTAGTGCAGAGCAGAAGTGAGCAAAGATCACACACACGGGCACACATGCACCTGCCCAGGCAAGTGCTGGCCAACCAAGGACCAGGAAACAGTGAGTCACGCCAGGCAGGGGCTTTAGTCTGGCCTATAAATACACCCGTGGGCTTTTTCACTTTTTCGAGGCAATTTGCTTGTTTTAAGGTGCCCAGCGGGAGTACAAATATGCTGAAGGGGAAAAAAAAGAAAAGATAAAAAATAAATAAAAAATGCTCACCAAACGGCTAGCCCACAGGAGTCCCGGCCTGCCCGTAATTGCTAGAGAGCAGCAGGAAAATAGATTTGACGCAAGTCGACATAGACTCTCACCATGGGGTAAGGTGGAGGAGGCCCACACTGACAGGCACAGATGGGGAAGGTACAAGCAAGACAGAACAAGATGGAGACAGTCTCGCTGCCTCCAAACGTCTTCCCAAAGAGCTGGAGGTTGGAGTCTAGTGTGGAGTGTGCTACGGAGGAGGAAACGATGCTTATTAAAGTCACCGCCTGAGTTTTTAAAGAATTCTGTGCCTCAAACGGTTAGTTTTTGAATACACTAATCATCCTCCAACTGTCTGACACGTCGGGATGTGTAACACGGTGCTGAGAACATTTTCCTGCGTGATTAACAATATGACAAAAAAAAAGAAAAGAATGAAAATTAAATCCGCAAACACGCGATTGGTTCGGTTTTGCAGTTCCGTTTCTCCTCCTGGTGAAGCACAAGCCAGACTGACGTGATCATTTGATAAGGCTCCGCCTACTGGTGGGCATCTAGGCCAATCGATGAAGGCGCCAGAGGCCTCTTAGCAGCACCACGGCTCGGATGCTTCTGGGCCATGGAACCACAGGGATCTAGGACCGGCGTTTCAGCCTCGCCGAACAAACCCTGCGAACAGGTCTGGCTGCTTCGCCCTAGCAAGCAGAAATCATTCACGGCTGCACTTCATTAAAAGTTTGTACATAAGAGGATAGTGTAACGAAAGGTTATTTCGTAGGTAGCCAACTATAGGCATGTGCAAAACAAGTGTTGTCACAAGGCAGGAAGAACCACTTCCAGGTCAGGGGCATTTGCCACGGTCAAAATTGCACAGAAATGTATCGAAAACAACAGATGCAAAAGGGTAGAGATCGCACAGTTCCCTTGTCTGCACAAACCAGGAAGCACAAGCATCTGGTCGCGTGGCATCAGAGGCGTGTACAGCCTGTTAGGTGATTAAAGGGATGGAGCAGCTCCGTCTCCGTCTGCAGTGGCAGACCCAGCCAGCAGGGCGGCAGCAGTGGCCAATGGGATTCCAGCGATTTAAGGGGATCACACACAAGGGGGTGGGGGTAGGCACTCTGCACTGACTGATCTGTGTTGCAGATGGAGTCTCATCCATCTGGTGGACGCCCGTTTTGCCCTTTCAACAATCGCTCTTAGCCACGCCCCACCACCTGAACCCCGCCCTCCTAGCACCGCCTCTGACAGGCTTCTGGGACTTATATGACCAGCCTGTCATGCTGACAGAATCCAACATAGGAAGAAAGTATCCGAAAATAAAGGAGTATAACGACACATTTTAACCAGAAAACACACAGCATACTTACTTGATTTTGTCAGCATCCGATAAAGATTCCTGTAAAAAAAAAATGTAACTAATTAATAAATAAAACAAATCAACTCTACACATACATAATGTTTTACACACATTTTCACCACCAAGCATATACAGAAATACAATTCATATTGCTATTAGACATGCCCTGTGTTAACTTCAAAATATTTTTTGCAATAATTCAGAGCTTCATTAAAGAATACAAAAAGTTCCTTGTTGTCTTTTATAACACTGATCAGCCAATACCATAATTTGCTTCTTTCACAGTTTTGTTCTCTAGTAATTTAAAGTAATAATTGAGCGAAATTGTAATTAAGAGATAAGGAACCATTTAGACTAATACTTTTATGTTGCCTGTCATAATTAAGCAGAAAATGCTTGTAAAATCACAAGCAGGTTCAGCATAATAAGATAAGAAACCTCAAACATAAATTTCAGTGCCACTTCATTTAGCATTAGCTGCAGGAATATGAAACACTAATTGGCAAGGGAGGCGTATTACATGACGGAAAGTGCTCTTAACTACAAAAGCCAACAAGCACGAGCGTTGTGACGTTATGGAATCAATTTGGTAGTCCTACTCTTCTACTAGCTGGCAAAATGTCCAACAGAGCTGCTGATGTCACTACTAACATTAGGTTTGAGTCCCAGCAGCCACACAAAGGCACATCTCCAGGGACAAAACCTGACATTCTGCTGACAAAAGAAAAGACACAGTGGGCATCATTTAAATGAATCTATGAAGAGCTGACATCCTAAAACGTTTTTATTTACGTTTCGTTTAAGGGTGGAAACTAAAGTCAAAATTAAGCAGATCAAAGCTTCTGTGGGTACAAGCCAAGTAGAGTTGGATGGAATTCTGGACATGGAACACAAAGAATCGGCCGCAGACTTTCGAGGCAAATGCCGCCTTCAGATATTAATAATGATTAAGGGGATATTCTTTTTGCAAGGTGGTATTCAACTTACAAAGCACACATAATGGTAGCTAAGCAACACAGTGAATGGATTCTGGGGATGCTTGTTCACAACCCGCCGAGCTCTGAAAGCAAATGTTGCGGTTATTACAGACATTTCATGACGGGAGGGAATAGAAGGTGAAGAAAGGAAAAATGTTGCCTGGCCCACGTACCTTCATCTGTGATAAACCAGAAAAAACTGTTTGTGATACGGCCATGTTTTCACTCCCCACAAGGGAAGTGGAGATTCCAACATCTTGAGGTCCTAATTTATCCATAGTCTCTCTTGCCTGTAGTCTGAGCTCCTGCTGGGCTGGTGGGTGAGGAGGAGGTAGGCACTCGGCTCCCCGTCGATTCATGTGGTTCCACTCCAACTCAGTGCTGCACCTGGAATCGCCTGGAGCTCGCCCACAAACGGAAGCCTCGGTTTTAGGCCAAGCCAACTCCCTTTTGGGGTTCACGCTCCGCTTCTCCAGATCCCATTCTGGCCCGTACTTTTTCAGAGGTGAATAAAATGTCTTGGGCTTTCTTTCCCCCCGTTGACTTGTCTCGATGCCACGTCGACTGCCACAATGGTCCCTCACTGGGTTCCTCTTCAGCTTCCCTTCCTGATCTTCCTTGCAATCGGCTTTCTGGCAAGGATGTGGTCGCCTGACCTCTGGCCCTCTGGAAAGTTCTGGCTTCTTACCACGCAGCATCTTTAACCTAGCAGGGCTTAGAACTCTGTATGTGATCTCATCCAAGAACTGTGAGAACTTGAGCTTTTCTTCCAGCAGCCGGACCTTCCATTCAGGTGGCAAAGAGCTGAGCGACGAAGGTGTCGGGGCATTGGGACCTTTGGGAGACCGCCTTGACTCTTTCTGCCGGTCCAGGGAAGTGCTCTTCCTGCTGCACGCAGGACTGTGGCCATGTACCAACATCTCTGCCGACTGGGATTTGTGCAGGCTGTCGCCGGACTGCACTCCCCACTGGTGCGATGGCTTAAGGATGCCCTTAGGTGGAAGGGTCTTGGGGGAATTCTGCGTTATTCTGGGGACGAGGATCTCCGCCTGCTCCTTGAAAACCAAGGAGCGCTGCCCGATTCGGTTGCAGTGGTTTGGAGAAGCTGCGCGGATGCTCTGATGGGAGCCGTCCGACGAGGGCGGGTCCCATTCGGCAGACAGGGTCAGGATATCCTTGCTGTAGCCAACAAACTGGCTCGTGCCCTTGTGTAGCACGGGAAGAATCCCCATTCCACAAACATCATGGCTAAACATCCACGGAGGGGGGAGGACCATGAGCTCCAAGCTAGAGAGACTAGAGACATCCGGTTCGCTGTCTGAGACCAATGAACAGGATGAGGAGAAAACGTTGTGTGTGTCCAGGGCGCCCAGGCGTTTCGGGAGTGGTCTGATAAAGCGAGTTCTCTGCGAAATGGGTGAATGACTTTGGGGGTAAATTACCTGGCTGGGGTCAGGCTGGGCTGGAGGCGGAGGGTTGCCCGTCCCTGGTGGGCTCCTGCTGAGGTCGTCCCGGAAGGCGGGCAGGCTGTGGCGGGTCTCGCGGTGCTGTGGTGGCGCCTTTCTGTACGGCTTGCGGGTTTGGGTGGCGCTCGCCATTCTCGGATCTCAGCGTCCGCCCATACAATGACCGTCAGTCCTGCCGAGAGAAAACCGCAGGGTATCATAGGAGCACTGGCCCCGAATCCTGCCCTCTGTGAAGAGAGCTCCGGTCCACTGGTCTCCTTTTCCCTCCGACTCCCTACCTGCTCCTCCCCCCGTGGCTGCCATGAAAAAGCAGTCAGAATCAATATGCTTTGATGAATGCAGCTGCAATGGGCAATTCGGGAAAAAAAAAAAAAACCCCACCATACCAGTATCACACCATGAGAGTTTGGAGGAGGGGCAGGAGGGAGGGGCGTGCCACTTCAAATAACCATCAAACCATCTGTCAATGCTTGTGCTCAGGAGTGCACTTCAACAATGTGACTCTGGAGCCCAAGTAGCTTGTTACAATGTGTGCATAATAAAAGTGTGTGCATGTTGCAATGGAAAAGTGGGATGGGTGACAGGGGGGAGAATAGACAAACTGATGAATATCTCCATCTGTCTGTCCGGCTGCATGGATCTCATTGATCACAGGAAGCTAATTTTAGAATGGGGGGTGGAAATGCCCTTTGAGTACAGACACTCACAGATAGAGGACTGACCCGCTCAGAGATAAACCACTCAAACGTTTAGTGCAAAGTGCCAGGACAATCCTCCACAAAACAGCTATAGTACAGAGATGTGCGACAGATCCATCACGACAGGTCCAAAGTCCAATATAGTTGGTGCAACACTGATGTGATTAGAACTATTTCCATCCAACAATTGCATAAATCTAAAGCACTTTGCTGACACAGGTCTACAGCCTAAAATGTGAGAGTACTGGCTTTGTTTTGAAATCCAATACTATAATGTGCAGTCACAATTAGAGCGGCCCGGGCCCAGTTATCCACCAGCCAAGCTCTCTCCATCGCTGGTCATTACCGCTGCTATTTTAAGGAAGCAGTCAAACCCCATTCACTGATGAAATAGGACAAACAGGTTAGCAGGGAGGGGCAGATATGACAGTGCTCCCTTAATAAACAAATCAATGCCATTCCCAGGGCATGGGCTGCTAAAGTGTGACACACACACACACACACACACACAGAGGGAGAGGGGGAGGGAGAAAGAGGGAGGGAGGGGGAGAATGACTGTTAAAATGTGCCGGAGGGCTATACACTAGCAGACTGCCTTTGAAGTGGTCAATTTCCACATTTGACTGCAAAATATACCCCAAATCCCTACTAACACACACACACACACACACGTATGTATACACACACACACACGGATACATTTTTGTTTTAGACAACAAACCTATATCCTCTAATCAAATCTTAGGTCAAATGAAAGGTGAGCAATACAACTCTGTCTTAAAATTAACTACAGATAGAAGAACCCACACCAAGATCTCCTTACAATAAATCAAACGAAGTCACAGTAACACTCAGGATACATTTCCACAAAAAAGGAATTTGCTGTTTGCTTTGGTCTCAACCTCCACCAGATATCTAGTAAATAATTAAAACTATGAATAATGTACATATTAACCTTATTCTCTCCCAAACTACACCTGGGTAAATAACTGCTGTTCAATGCTTCAGTGGAAAATTAGATGGGGAAATGAAACCAAAGACAAAACAATTTTTGTTGAGGACTTGGGATTCTCGTCTTTCTTATGAAAACAAATGGCTGATAAGAACTGTATATCCCTTGTGAATTTTACATTTTTTGTTCGAGAGCCCTGGCTACACCTGCCAGTCACGCTAGGTTGGCAGCAAACACACACAGTGGGAGGGGGCGACCACAAGTAGTATGAAATTGGGTGGAGAGAAAAAAAGTGTGACCTCGGAATGCTACCTTCAAACAGGCAACCACGATAGGTCCTCATATAGCAAATGAAAGGATTTTAAACAAAAACACATACACCAAAAATAAATGAATACTTTCTTTTTATTGTTTACTTGACAATTAAATGAGTCGTTGCAAACGGAAACTCTTGGCCGAAAGCTCCGATCTTTGATCTAGTAACATAAAATGGTCGGCTGAATCAATCATCTCAACTGGTGTGCCTCATTATAACAGGAGTGTCTATTGCCCGTTTACGGTCAGCGTGTGCATGCTTTTAGTGGTCTGCAGATATAGGCTCTCTCTGTAAAACGCCATCATCATGAGAGCACTATAACTAAAGGCGGAACGGTTGTGTGTGTTTATGCGTGCACGCGTGTTGGAGAAGGGCTACAGTCTCTGTCGTCGCAGCAGTAGAGCGGAGCAGGGTGAGGGACACACTCCGGTTCTAACAGGAACACAGCCAGGGTGACGCCGTGTAGCCTTCACACACGCCCACGCCAGGGCAGCGGGCTTACAGAACGGAGTACGCTCATTATAATGATGTGCACTTCATAACAGAGTTGTCTTTCACTTCTGTGGAATGTGACATTTTACTTGCAGCTGGGGGTTGGATTCGGCACTTAATTAAATTCCTTAATGGATTTTCGTATGGATTAATCACGTCTCTCTTTAAGTCAACTCATCAAATTAAATCACACTTCCTTGCGGTAGCAGCCAAAACTGGAATCACACATATTCAAAATATACTATGGTCAGCTGAAGGATGCTAGCCTGGGGCACTTTAATGGTCTGCATGAAAGATGACCCTGTGCAATTAAAGAATGTAGATCACACACACACACACACACACACACACACACACACACACACAAGCAGGTCAATGATCAAAAACAACAAAAATGTATACAA
The DNA here is from genome assembly GCF_052324685.1 of Brachyhypopomus gauderio. Classification (NCBI taxonomy): domain Eukaryota; kingdom Metazoa; phylum Chordata; class Actinopteri; order Gymnotiformes; family Hypopomidae; genus Brachyhypopomus; species Brachyhypopomus gauderio. The sequence goes on from NC_135225.1 coordinate 19,200,344, forward strand.
TTCAACCCTGATTAGCAAGATCTTGATGTACTGAAATGCACAAATCAAAGTTTTTGGACACGAGTCAACTGTTTGACAGCACATACGTTTCCTCACGGGGTCTCTGTTGCATTAGGTAGTGCAGCTCAATAAAGCTCTTCATCTGTATGCGAACAGAGAGGCTGACATTACGTTTAGCTAGAAAAAGGCTCCCCAATAATTTTCCACAGTGTTCCCTCCGATCAGCACCAAAGTGCCGGGTGTGTGTGTTGCCTGAAGACAGCTCAATGCCCTGACAAAGGGATGGCGGAGATGGTGGGAAGATTTGGATGGAGAATGAAGCAGTATATAGCTGTTGGTCACCCTTGACCTCGATATAACGCAAGTATAAATGCAGGGGTGAACCATGCAAACCAAAGGAAAACAAAACAAGTCACTGAATTAAAGTGATTTCTTTGTGATTGCACATGTAATGGACAGTCACTATTGACTGACTATCATCACAAGTTTTAAACACTAGCTTCTCTTGTATTTTATGAGACAACACGGCTCCAACTCTACAACATTGGGAAAGACACTGTTGTATTCAGCTATCATTAGAAATCTTGTTTCTATTTTTTTCCTTCAATTTTTCCCCTATAGGAAACAAAAGCAAGAGTTCTGTTTGAGACCTATACACACTATACATTGTTCTTAGGGACTACTCACACACGTGGAAGTCACTTTATCTCCCTTTTATCAGGCAACATCTTTCTGATGGATCAATATTGGTCATTGACCAATTAAGGCCATTTCTGGAGGCTGCCACTCCCAACAATAATCAAGCCAATGGCGAAGGCACACAGAATGATGAGAGCAAACTTTTAATTGGTTATTCTAACCAAATGACTAGCACACCCCCAAAATGGAGATGATCCAGCAATGTTCTCATTCACGTGTCATGCCCAGGGCCTTCTGAAACACAAACACAGGGCTGCATGTAAGATGCTGTTTGATTAGTAAAACTTGGCTCGTGTTAATCTTCTAATTGTGTAATAGTTGTATGTACTTCAGGTTTACAAAAATGAAACCCTCAGATGGAATATGCATTTCCCCAATATCTTTCAAGTCTTAGCAGTCACCCACTGGCTGACTCTTCTCATACAGCATGTGAAGAAGCCAGACGCCATATTCTTTTACATTGCCCAATGTCAAAGGTGCGGCTTAATGCGCTTGGCACAACACAGGCTGTCCAATTCTGGCATTTTCCCAAGACTGGCCAGCACCACTGCAGAGTAACAGGAGGGATGAACACCACCACACTCCTCACGTAGACACTCACACAGTTTCATTATTGTCATCGTAAAACACTCTAAACTGGCTCAAATTTCCCAGATGAGTTTCATATTAGCTGTATGACAGAATGTATTTATTTTTAAAGGGCGGGAGGGGCTGAGGGTATAGCGACGTGCTAGCCTTTTTTGCCGATGGGTTTTTTTTTTTTTTTAAAGCTAAGGTTAAGACCTTGTCGTTAGCACTCTGATCACAAATGTTCCCACTGCGCAGCTTGTCAGAGAAGCCAAGACGGCGTAATGTACTCTGTGGCCTTGATCTCGTGTTCGCTAACATCGCCTCAGCGCCATCTCGTCCGCTTCCTCCACGTCGTCAACCGTCTTCCTACGATTTCACCAGGGCCGCTTTGCAATTAGACGTGCATAAACACTCCAAACGTGTCCCCAGACCAATGTGGTCTATAAATCTTATGATAACGGCTCATTATACGCCCACCGCCCACTTAATTAGAGCCATTTATTCATTAGAAACATCTCGCAAGTGTACAGTTAGAGACCGTAGCTGAACTACTGTCGCGCATATTTTGTTGGCCATCTTCAGCAACTCTTCGTCGGCGGTTAGTTCGCTAAAGGCGTGTCGGTGTGCCCAATAAACTGAGAGCAGGAGACATTTCTAATAAAAGTGGCTGAGTTGTGAGTATTACACAGCAACGAGGCTAACAAATCAACACAAACACGTCAATTATTACAACAACTAATCTCAGGTCTGTAAGCAGGACATATAGGACAGGCTCTACGTGGAGCGATCCGTCAGCCATTGTAGCCACACGCGCGCCCCGCACAGCATCTCCAACAGCCCGGTGCCTCCAATATCATAAATCTCCTAAATTACAGCTTTCCAAAATGACACAATCCTCTACTTTAGAATGAAATACTCCACCAGAACCGAGGCAAATGAGTTTAATGTTAAAAGGGTAGTTTATAAAACTGCTGCAAGAATGTTTTTGCAGATCTTCTCATGTCTTTGGAGAGCCTGTTTATGCCTCTTGATCTGATAATATACAATATTTATTCAGTGCAATGAATGGACTCTTTTGTACAAGTGTTGGGGCTCTTGTGTCGGCGAAGAAAGCCGTGCTGTGGGACCGGAGGGAGAATAATAAATGTGAAGGCTGGTGGCTGCAAGCCATGCGTGACAGTCAGCTGGTGGTGCCCTGGAACTGATACCAGCCCCACCACATCTCTCACACACACACACACACACACACACACACACACACACACACACACACACACACACACACACACACGGAAAAATGGTCTCACAACACAGAAGTAATAACCGTGATCAAGGGTGTTTGGAGCCGGCCAAGCCGCTTAACACGGTGAGGATGAATTAACTGCCCCTCATGCCAGCAGCCCTGTGAGCGTGGCTACACCTCAACGTCTTCCCCAGCACGGAAAGAAGCTGAGGACCAGAACACAGGACCCAAATACAGGTTCTCATGAGGAGGTGGAGGAGACAGGACTCTTTATTATTAACAAGCACCATAGCAGAGGGAGGTAGATACTCCACAAGCCCACACAGTGGTCCGGCTTGAATAATTTAACGAGACCAAGAAGGCCATGGTTCATATATCCAACATGTTCAGAAAAAAAAGTCATAATTTCCAGGGACGCAGACATTGGGGGGGTCGGCGGGGACAACAATAACCCTGTTCGTTATAAGAAACTCCCAGTCGCATGACAGTACTGGCCAACACCAGTTCTTAATGCTTTCCAAATTAAAAATAATGAGACAGGATAAAACAAAAAAAAGAACACCATATGGGGGTTTGTTTCATTTGTATCTCTACACATCAGCCAGTCCTCTGTCCTTCGTTGATTTAGGAAAAAGAAAAGATATTTTCTTAACTATGTAGAAATCATTCCTACACTTTTCTCATGGACACTGGTCAAAATTCAAGATTCCCAACCGTTTGTTTGAGGACAAACTGGACTTCAAGGTTAAGTGTAGGAGTACAAGGATCACAAAACATGTCTAACAACACAAGGACAATTCACGCCTGGTCCTTAGAGTGGTCCATAAAAACAACAAACAGCCCTTTCTGGAACTTCTGTGAGAGACCAAGTGAGAGGACACACTGAGGAACTTCCTGTTTCTCAAAGAGTGCTCACGGACACAACACCAGCGACGAGTGGCAGATGACTAAGTGGAAGACTTAGGATCAGTACAACAAAGCGATTACGAAACTCAGGGTGAGACTTCCTAAACATATAAAACGACAAACACAGACTTAAAGAGGAACACAGAAGGCTCTAGAAGAGCCACCCACCCCAGCGTGCGGTGCGATATCCTTCACCTCAAACAAGCGTGTTGTGAGCTCCTGTCCTCACCTCGTTTGTGTGAGTGTCTGGTCGCCAGGGAAACTCAATCCCACACTTGTCCCTCTCCTCTTCCTCCCCCTCGCCGCCCTCCTCCTCCTCCTCGTGGCATGTGACCCTCTCGGCTATCGATGGCCTGAAACAAGAGGCAGGTGGATGGAGAACCACAGGACGTTAGAGTGACCGCTTGCTAGGGAGAGGGGAGGTTACAGAACCGGGTCGGCGAGTCCAGCCATTTTATTCCTCCCCCTGAAATGGTGGTGTAAAAAAAAAAAAAAAAGAAACCCCAGTCAGGTCCTAATTAAAGTGTGTAACATCATGAGAGTGGCGTGATGAATAGATCTGGGGGAGGGGCTTACGACAGGCTGAATATTCCCCAGATTGGGGGGGGGGGGGGGGGGGGGGGGGGGGGCGGCACTCATGGAAGACAGAAGTAAAAGACAAAGCCAAAAGATACGTTTAATTGCTTGTGATGGAGGGTTCAAAGGAAACTCAAATAGCTGCTTGCCTTGATCTACTTAGTCAGCATTAGCCTCTGTTAAGAATTTCTGATCAGAGTGGTCATGTGTGCAGAAGCCTGTATGGCAAACTAGTTACAGTTCAGGAGTTGGATAAAATAAACTGACTCAAACGCTTATCTGTCCAACCCAAACCATGGGCCAATGCCAGAACACTGAAACAGAGGTGCCAGGAAAACAGGTCCCACCCCTTTTGTATTTATTTATTATTTTTTTAAGTTTGATATTACATAATAATAATTATAATAATAATAAAACCATTTTCCTCAAATATCTCCAGAAACCCAGCTGCCACTGGCCAGCAGCTCACACTGGTCTGCTCACCTTCAGCTCAAACACACAACACTCCTGCTCGTTTTCTGTATTGTTAGCTACCCTACGCTACACAACGGCAAGTGTCAATATCGGAGTCATTTCAGCCATACGTGTTCGAACCTGAAACAGACTCGGAGGAGAGTGAACCGTTCAGGTTTGTCAACAAGTCAACTTAGCAGAATGGCAATGTGATGTATAGGTTTTCATGTAATTAAAATATGAATGCATTTAAATTAATGTGCTTTATGAATCATTCTCTACAAAGTTAGAAACATAATAGTAACATGAGCCTTAGGCTTGATTGAATTATGAAACAGCCGACACGTTGATAATGTTAGTTCCAATCACAAACTCTGACAAGTTTGCTACCTTGTCAAGATAAAATCCCCATGTAGAAAGAAATGTAGAAAGTCTAAAGAATGTACCTCATAACTAATACTGCACTGCATGTTCACACTTTAGGGTTCAGAACCACAGCAATTTGTCCTGGCATGAATTCAAATCCAATTCTAAAGTGGATTCACAAGAAAACTTACCCATGCGGTTTTATTTGGCACTCCTGTGTGATGTGGCTAATTTTCTAGCAGGGAGGCTCCAGTTCTGAAAGAGCAGATGTCTGTAATAAAACCACTCATTCATTCATTGGATATGTACTCTAATGTTGTCCTTCCACTCCTTATTTTCGCATGATGCGACGTCTCGTGCGCGAGCACGGCTGCATACAGGCGCATGTCAAAAGCATAAAGTCAGAAGTGCTTTCTGCACTATGTGGAACATCAAAAAATAAAATTTAAAAAATTTAAAAATCCAGTAGCAAAACGACACTGAATTTTATAAGACATCTTAAAACCCAGTGAAAGGTTGGTATGAAAGCTCGTTTTTAAGTATTACTGCCATTTTGTTCACCAACGTAAAAAAAAAAAATGAACATTAGGTTTAAGGCTCGCCTTTCCAAAATGTGCCAACACTGGCTGGTTCTTCACCATATGACCACATATTACAGAAGGCTTCCTGCCAGAAAGGGGCTTCCTCCGTGTGCCAGATGCATCTGAATTAGCTATGCTCATCTTGTCAACACTAGGAACGTATGAGGAAAACCTTCATTACGACATGGTTTCTTCATGTCTGAATCAGTGTTCAGACCATTATTAGCACACCGCAATCCCCAGACCAAAAATCTCATGCAATCGACTCTTTATTCGGCCCTTGAATTCTTTTCTAGATCGGAAAATGCACACCAAACAAAGAGGTTAAGATTTGAACTTTTAAAAGAAGATTAACATCCCAGTGTCCAGGAAAGGTGGTCTACTTTTGGGTCTGGCAGGAAATACAGTAGCCAAAATTCCTCCACCCAATAAGTCTTCATAGTTCTGATGCTTCCAGAGTTATGAGCAAAGTCTTCAGACAGGCCTGTATGTGCTGCCTTTGTATGTTTTCCTTGTAATTTCTTAAAACATTGGACTGCTTTTCTACCAATTATTTATATTTTTTATTTTATAATTTTTTTTTAGCAACACCGCACAGTGCACATCAAGCCAGAGCTGCTACGATATTCCACAATCGATTCATTGGTTCAGTTTGTTCCAACTATTCAATTAGTCAGGGAGAGGAAATATGGTAAGAATGAAATACTTCACATTACACAATCAACATCTTAAAAATACAATCATTATTCCTCGCTTATGCCACAAAGGATCATCAAGTCAAGAAGTTTTATTATTCAAAGAGGATCAACTAATGTCAGAAAAGCTCTGTGTGCTTAGCGAGAATACAGAAACAAAAACACAAAAAACCAACAGCTGTAGCACCATGCCAGGCAAACTTGGGTTCACTTGTCTAACTGAAAAAACATATTTTAGATAATGTAATCAAATGTTGCAGTATAGTTTGGTTTTACCATGTGGGTCATGAACAACCCTGTACTGTAATCTCCACGATCTGTATTTTCCCTCTGTCAAATTCTCCGCATCCACACGTTGAAGCTCACGTGGCACGTCCCTGAAGTCCCCGTGACAGTGAGCGCACCAACCCCCCCGAAACAGCACCGTCAGCCTCCATTAGAGAAACGATCTCGCCTTGTTTCATCTTTTCGACTTTCGGGTCTCGCTGGTACTCTTTTGGGGGTGAGCGATTTCTCCCCAGCGGGCCGGTTCGGCAGAAGGTACTGTTCGACATGCAAGCAGGAGCCTCACAGATGTGACAGATCACATACGACGAGGTGACATGTTGATGGTGGAAAAGCAGAGGAAGAAATTACAAAACCGCGGCGCAACCGAAAAGCACTCGGCACACCGGAGGAGAGTGAGGCGAACCTTCCCATCGTCCCCGAGACGTTACCCGTCGTTTTCATGTGCCGAAACCCAAAGTGACAGAATGGTAGCAAAGGAACTAGGTCACCTGCAAACATGCCCAGAGTCAAAACTGTGAATCAACAGTGCACCTCCTTTGCAAACCAACCTGCGCTATCGACCAATCAGCAAGAGTGATGTTAGAGGAATAACCACAAACGATTCTTGATTAATAGGACTGCCTCCATCATTAGACATTTACGCAATGGTGCCTTTCTGTTTAAGAGATTCGCTCAATGATGGGTTTTCTTCTAAACGAGAAGCTACAGTAGACGAGTCGACACGCAAATAAGATGCAGTTCATATTCACAAGAATATGTAGTTATGGAAATGCTGCTCAGTACATCAAGGTTGTTACGATAATATGGCTTTTCTTAAATGCTGAAACGTGGAGTTTGCTCTTAGGAGCTGTTCTGTGAACCGTGATTAAGAGGCGAGTTTCTGTTTGGAGCTACAATGGGAGTACGGAAGACTAATGGACTTTTCACAAATGTCCCATTCTTCCCGACGAATCCATTCTACGTGCTAGTGAAGGGGGGTGCTCTGGGCTGCACCCAGAGGCAGCACTCAAACACACAAACACCCCGCAGTGCGTGGGTCTGAGGTGGTGCGACAACGAGGTGTTAGCTAGCAAGCGAAGGAACAGCCACGGCACCTGGGAGCTGTGGGCTTAACGCGAAGCTTCCCGCTCATGCCTGTTCCAGTCAGAAAGGCCTGCCGGCTGGGCCCATGACAGTGGCAACCGCCACACAAACCCAGCAGGGCCCGCAGAGTCATCGCGAAGCACGCAAGACGCCTCAAAATCTCCTCCTCCTCACTATACACACACATACGTGTATATACATCATAAATTAGACATTTATGACACTTTGGGGAAGGACACACAATGCCTTGGGCAAAGGCAGCTTTCTATAGAGACTCCATGAAGAAAACGATGCTTGTGACAATCACCAAAATACGACAAACACTTCAACAGAAAATCTGACAAACTAACAGACCTTACAGCGAGCTGAACTGTGAGCTCTGTTAGCGTGTTAATGGAGTTCACCCAGGACTACACCGGCCCTCACAAGAAAAGTCTCTGTTTCAACAGTGACCATTACAGTAGTATTTCATGCTTGTACCGTTCAGAGGTAAATGGAAAAATAACCATAATATATATGAGAGCAATGAATCAAAGCCTTCTTACCAGAGAGACAGGTGTGCTTAATTGCTTGAGTATGCATAAATATAATTTATGAGAAAAAAGTTTAATGCGGTTTGAAAAAATATTTAGATAAGGGTTTTATTCAGGAACCTTTTAATACAAATATTCTCTCCAGCATTTCAACATTTGTGCTCTTTCTGCGATAACACTGTTGACTCATAATTTGATTACAGTGTGAAAAGAGTGCTGCTGAAAATGTCTTTCGGCAATAAGCATATTTGAAAATGTCAACATGGGTCGTCGGCTCCATTCCGTCAACTTTCAGAAACTCCGTTTAGCTCTGGTGTTTTAGTATCGATGCTTCGGAAGTGTCTGGTTCACACACACACACACACACACACACACACACACACACACACACACACACACACACACACACACACACACACACACACACACACACACACACACACACACACACACACACTGCGCGAACGCAGCAAGACAAGATGTATAAACTGATAAGAAAAAAAAAACATTTATTGAGAAAGATTCATACAAAACTAATGGATGAGGAAATATTTAAAATGTTCATGTTAACCTGCTGACCATGTGTTCATGCTTATAAACAAATCCTTATTAAAATGATTAAAACTGGAAATGCATTTCTAATCAAACATTCTTAGCCTTAGAAAATAGTTCTAAGGAGCAATTATTAAAAGTGAAAGGTTCTGAAAACTACATTTTAGGAACAAAAGCATTTTCTGCCCTTATCTTAATGCAAAATGTCACAAAAATATGACACTTAGAATGCACTTCGGACACTTTACTCATTTTAATTCATGCATTCCTGAATAAGAAAGGCTTCCAGACAATTATGAGAAACGTGATCATCGCTGGGCAGTTTGCATCTGCTAAACTCTGACTACGGGCTGCTAAACTAAACGTCAACTCAATTTACTTCTGGCACTTTGGGTCCTGCCAGTAACATTTCAGTAATCACTTCAGAAGCTTCCTTTGACTTACAAATGTCATAGACCAACACCTCAAATACACACACACACACACACACACACACACACACACACACACACACACACACACACACACACACACACACACACACACACACACACACACGAAAGATGATTTAAGCGACTTTGGACTTGGCATGGTTGTTGGTGCTAAACAGTTCTAGTTTCATGTACAATAATCTCTAGAGATAAGAGAAAATATCTGGTGGTGCCGTAACGGTGTGGTAATATTTTTGTGACACACTTTGGGCCCCACGATACCAACTGAGCACCGATTAAACACCACAGCCTACCAGAGTATTGTTACTGACCATATCCATCCCTTTATGACCACTATTCTGATGGCTTCGTCCAGGATAACATGCCATGTCACAAAGTTCAAGTACTCTCAAAGTGGTTCCTTGGACATGACATTGTACTGAAATGGACTTGACCAGATTTGCATCATCGGTGAACAGCCAAACCAGATCAGCAATAACTGTGTGACACGGTCTTGTCAACATGGACAGAAATCTTTGAGGAATGTTTCCAGCACTTATTTTAATCTATGCCATGAAGAATGAAGGTAGTTCTGAAGGCCAAACCGGGTCCGTCCCAGTATCAGCACGGAGGACCTTATGCAGTGGACCAGTGAGTGTATATTTACACCGCAACTATATCTGGAACGGAGTCATAACTCCTGGACAAATCAATGACACTGATCCTTCCTCCGAGTGATCTAATGTTATCAAACCATGATAGTAACTATATCCTAAACACAAAAGTACTGTCCGATGTCTCGGCAGTATGCCAAAGTGTTTATAATCCCTTATGACAGGATATTTCAAAGACACAGACCCACTTAAATGAGTCGATTACTAAACAATTTGCTTTCGAACATAAAAGGACCAGTGTACATCATTGCACTTTGATGAACAAAGAATAAAGAATAATTCTGGATTACTGTCAGGTCCCATTAATGTGGCATTTGTTGAACAATTTCCACCTACAAGAGAGACAACTGACACTGTTGCTGTAAGTGAATCTGGTAGTGGGCATAATATAACACAGCCTATATGTGGGCCATGGTAGCTGTGCTCATTTATCCTGCCAATAACCTCCATCTTCCTCCATTAGTGTCTGTGGACCTCAGAACATCCTTAAAAAAGCGCACAACCTTGTGACAACATAATTTTCAGTGATTTTCATGTTCAAAGTAATGTTCAAGCTTCACTCTGAACACTGGTGTATAGTGTTTACCATTTGTAGAAAATGAATACAAAGTTCAAAAAAGCCCGATTCATTTAAGGGAAATTATGGAGCGAGCAGGTGGAGCTCATCTGGACAAGCAGGTAGAGCAATGTGCCTACAACACTCAGGACACACACTCAGGACACACACAGATAAATATTCTTAGTATGTTCTTAATAATGCTGCAACACTGACAAAACAACGCAGGTTTGGAACTAAACTGGAACGGACAACATCAGACACAAAGCTTCGATACCTACTCACAATGCTATTAGGACATGGACCTGCTACTAATGTATGAGACCATGTGGATTTATTCATCCCCACGTACAAACCATGTTGGAGTTTGGAGCAGTTTTGGAGTTTGGTCCAAACTTTTTTTTTTAATTATTAGTCCTAAGATAAGCAAATATTTAAAAATCATTCCAAGCTGTTGCCAACAATGGCCTATGCTACTAAACTCTAACGGCAGCATATTGAATGCCTTCTCTGGATTGTTCGGCAGTGTCCTTGTTACCGACGCGTCTACCTAACTGTTGAGAAAAGGACGGCATGCAGTGTCTCTCGATGCTCAGCTGATGCCACAAGTCCTCGATGCCACAACGTTCTTGGAAACATCTTAGCAGATTAAAGCTAATTTATCTTGCACTTATTAGAAACTCATCTGTTGACTGCTACATGCTCAAACTCAGCATTTTCTCGTGGGAATAGTATCGGCATAGCTATGCTCAATAAGTAGATACAAACAAACCATACACACTGAGAAACCCAGAACCAGCACACAGGCGTTGACCCAGTAAACGGTGAGCGGACCTGTGTAGTGGCCTCCAGGCGCCGGGTCCACTGTGGCTTTCAGAACCTCTTCTCCCCGGCGCAATTTTATGGGCCATTTGCATAGCCGCTCTGACTTCACCCTTCCGTTTGGACCCAGTGGGGTTCTGCGAGTGAACAATGCAATTAAGCAGCGGGGGAAACAATAATAAAAAGCTGGGAGAGAAAACAGAAGCGGCAGGAGGCAGGAAGCAGCGATCCGGGCTTCATTTCAGCCGCTGACCCGCTACGCGCAGGTGGACACACCTCTCCATCAGCTCCCTGGGCGCTGAAGCGAAGAGCTGAGAGCCAGTAATAAGATGCACGCTCCATGCCAAGGCAGGAAAGTGGGAGGGGGTGGGCAGGAAGAACGCCCCCCCCCCCCCCCCCCCCAGCTCTTCGCCCCCCCCCCCATGCCAAATGGACTAAATCAATTTCAGCCGCAGGCGGAAGAGAGCAGAGACTCCCTCGGATGCTAAAAAGATTTGTCTGTCCGAGTCTCCAGAAGGAAGCCAGGATCGGTGCGTCAAACAACCACGTGAGCTTTGAGCAGAAGCTCCACACATGGATTTGCAGTAGTCAAACATCCTCCAGTACTAGAATAATCTCAAGCGCGGTTCAAACCTGCTTCAAGTGAGTCGGCAAAAGCGTATCCAGGGCAACATCTGAGAACGGCTATCTTGGCTGGAAAATTATACAGAAAATGGCCAGAAAATGAGCTGCAATCATGACTAATCACCACCGACAATCTCCCTCCAATCACCATGTTGCACGACAGCGTGCAAAAGACTCGCCGAAAAGCCAGGAATGACGGGGCCGTCTGCAGGAGACACATGAGCCATCCATCACGGGGACAAGAGCGTTAGCACGAGTGGCGGCGGAACACGGGAGTCCTTAAAGCTCAGAGTTGAGCATTCGTGTGATTAACACAGCTCCCCATTTACCACCTGGAGGGGTGGCTAATAAAACACTGCCCGTATAGAATTTCTGTGGATACGACATGAAATGTAAATTGAAAAGAAAAACCGTAAGCAGCTGGCAGATGTTTACTTGGAACGGTCCTGAGAGTGGGACACTGACCTTGCGTCCGAGAGAGACAGTGAGTCCCGACAGCGAACGGATGTTAGAACCAGCGCTTCAGGTTCTGGGCCATGCACATGCGGACCCTGCTTTGGGCAAATAAGTGTGGCTTTCAAATCCCCAATCTGGAACAAAACGGATATATTTAGAATTTATGGTGTCCGTGTCATCCTGGTGCAGAGTGTAAATATGGCTATGCATAATGATTTGCTAATCATTATTGCAATACTGACCTTTATGATATTGATGTCACAGAAGGCCAGAATATGCAAATGAACCAATGAACCAATTGTGTTATGCATGCTGGCCAATGTAAGGCATTTTAGAAGAATAGTCTGTGGGTATTTTGACGACATACTGCGACATACAGCTAGAACTAGCTCAGTTTATCTGGGCAAATTTCAGATTTTTTTTTTTACTTTTCAAAATGTACCAACATTTAATGCAAAAAATAAATTAATCTTACAAGTTCCAAGTAGATTGCAGAGTTGGAGCCCATCACAGGGAGACAGATTTTCCACAGATGTTCCAAGAGCCTGTGATGGAAGAGTCTGGAACAGGCACCAACGCTCACTGCAGGGGTGTGGCAGTGTGGCGGCAGAGGGACATGTTCTGGTCTTCAGCAGGTTCCTGGGCCCACAAGAACCTAACTCATCAGGGGCCAGGAAGGCGGATGCCGGGTAACTGGAGGACAGAGCGGACCAGGTTCACACTTCAGTGAAGAGGGCCGAGATGGTTCTGCCACACAGTTGGCGAGGAGAACTCCAGAAAAGGTGTGGGAGGAGAACCTGGCCGGTGAGGGAACCACGTGGCAGGAGATGCCGGCTTAGACACAAACGAGCTGTATTATTCTACAGAGAACGACGGCACCCCTGCACTCGAGTGCACTCGAGGGCTTCCCCAGTCCAGCTTCTGCTGGGAAAATTACCCCCATGCTGGAAGAAGCCGCTCCGCCCTGCCACAGCGGGGCCTGGGGACGGCATATTTAAAAGGAAAATGAGAATCACATTGGAGCAGCCGCACGCCGAGCGTAAGGGAGAAAGAACGGCTTTCTCCAGGCTGCTGCAAAAGCACTTGAGCAACACTTCCTCAAAAATATTTTGCTGAACTTGTACATTGTCTCGGGTTCTGCATTAGTGGGAGAGAAGCTTCAAGCGAGTTTTCAACTGTGTGAAAATGGAAGCGGGCAGAACCATCCAGCGTTTCTTCTTGTCTTCTTGCTATACAAATACAGAACTACCAAATCTGTCCTTGCAAGTATTTGCATGAGAATCACACAGCCATGACATTTGTTTTTTATTTTTTTCTGTTGTGAATACAGATTTGTTCTACTTACCTTTTTATTACACGTTGAGATGGATAACACTTCCTGTTTCCACTTTTACATGTGTTTATTCCAATCTTTAAGATCCACTCTCGGTCCAGTTACAGCCTCGGGCATTCAACAACAAGCATAAAGCGATTCAAAACGCATCCGGCTTGCCGACGAGCTGCAGACCCCAGCGAGAGAATTCTCTCATCTGTCACAGTCACCGTGGTTACTCTTCCGGACGGCAAACAGCAAGAGGAACAGAGGACACTGGGAAACCTGCTCCTCCAAACCCCAAATTAAGTTAGCGTCAACATCCCGCATGTCTGGAAGTTTCTGCGAGTTCTCTTCTAAGCCTCGGCAGGACTTGGGGAGGGCAGAAACTGCATTTGGTTGCCACTGGTTTCCTCAGTGTTGAGGTGCACAAGCGTCTCTCTCTCTCTCTCTCTCTCTCTCTCTCTCTCTCTCTCTCTCTCTCTCTATCTCTCTCTATCTCTCTCTATCTCTACTGGGCAGCACAGTGGGGTTCTCTGTTAAGGCAGCCAAACCCAAATACTCCTCGAAGCCCCAATAGCTAGCAAGCTATTTCCTTTGACAGATTTTTTGCCAATTTATTGCATTTCTTCACTCTCTAGGCTGAGGGCAGTGGCCTCCAAAACTAGAGGTCTTGCTCAGGAATTTGATTTGAACCAAGTGCCATTGCGCATTAATGATGGTGGCAAACAGGCCACAGAGGAACGTGGGAAATCCGACAGTAAATGTCGAAGCGGTCAATCTTTCTTTGAGCGAAGCTAGCTCAGGAATTCCTTCACAGCTGTCTAGGCAGACAGGACTAATCTATTCAGGACATGATGAAACATCCGCTCCATAGCGACTCTGTGCTCCCACCGCAGAGCCGGGGGAGAAGCAAAATGCATCAGAGATAAAGGCTGTGGATGTTGAACTGATGCTGAATACATAGAATTTTGAGATGGCAGCATTTCAGATGACAACTCTGTCTAGAACGTGGAGAGGTTGAGCTTGTTGGTGGATGGATATAGAAGAGGCTCCAAATTACTCAAGCGAGCCAAACGGAGAGCATGAAAATGGGCAAGATCACATTCAACCTGAAAAGGTATTCTTCACTCACAAAGGGATACTGGTGTAAAAGTGCATGTATGAGAGGAGAGTGCACAGGTGTGTGTGTGTGTGTGTGTGTGTGTGTGTGTGTGTGTGTGTGTAAAAAAGAGGGGGAGGAGGATGAATGTGTATTCCAGAAGGGCAAAGACGGGAGCCCGACAGCGAGACAGATTTGTAATCACTCGGAGTCTCTTTAGTAGCGGGTGACCTCTGGCGGGGTGCGCTCGGGGGAGACCGGAACAGTGCTGACATGGCTCTTTCCGGTCCCACGCGTGCGATTCGCAGCTCCTGGGAGGGAGCGAGCCAGGTGAGCCATAATGTGTCGCCCGCGGTCGCCAGAGCTCAAGGCAACCTTGGAACAGCTGTGCGAGCCTTCAAGTGATCGGTTTGGCCCGGTGCCAGGCGGCTCACGGACGAATACTGTGGCCCGGCACGGGCCCAGAGGGCACAGCAGGAGAGGAGCCAGGATCATCTTCGTGGTTAACCTCCGCACAGCCTTCCCGGATGGGTCGGGCAACACCCCACCGCATCAGCCTCCCATCGGGTCACTCGCGCTACCGCTCGTCCTGTAACTCGAGTGAGGACGGGTTATGGAAACGGGCCCGTTCGGCACCGCGATCACAACACCAATGCCCATCCGGGACTACGACTCTATGCGGCCTTTCAGCAGACGTCCAAAAAAGAAAAAAAAAAGAAAGAAAAGAATAAGGAGGATGTGGAGAAAAGCCAAGCGAAGCCAATCAATATTAGGACTGGAGAGACTCCAGTTTCAAAAAGGGAGAGATGGAGCAATTCAGTGAGGAGGAGACGTGAGGAGACGTGAGGAGACGGGCACCATGCTGGATGAGTCAGTGAATGTCCTGCTATGTGCTGGCAGCTCTCCGAGGTGGCATCACGAGATGGCAGTCGCAACCTACACCACCACCAGCACTCTCAATATACCAGGACCTACGTCTGAACCTGGCATCGTAAACCAACAACCTGCACTACAACTGCTCGATTACGGTGCGGGACCACTGATCGTTAGCACGATGTTTCCTTTGAAAAGACAAAAAAAAAAAAGTACAAAAGGAATAGAGGAAAAAAAAGAACATGGTAGAATGTAGGATATGGATTTGAGCGTGGGCTCTGCGTACCTGCAGGAGTGTGCCAGCAGCAGTAGTGGTCTGCCATGCTGAGATCTAGACAGTTAAGCTCTTCATAGCAGCTGGTGTGTGTGTGCGCGCGCGGGGAACTGGCCTGAGCTTGTGGAGAAAGATGTGTGTCGTCGAGGATTACCGATCCTCTTCCCGTTGGAAATACCGGCTCTAAAAATGTGCATGTACATGTACGCACCAGCGCGCGTACGCACCAGCCTTACTGAGAAGAGACAATAACACATTCTGTAAATATAGAAGAAGGAGAACAGACATGCCACTCTAAAAACAGGCAGAACAAAACAGACCAGGTGTATCTGCCGAGGGAGAATTTTCTGAAATTAGGATGCCGCTCTAGAGGAAAGCACTAAGAGCGAATGCTAATATTAATGCTAGCCAAGCACGATTTGAATCAATGAGTCACTCAAAAGCAACAAAGAACCCTTTCAGCCAACTTTTATTCTCCCGCACAGATACACTGTAAATGTCAGTGCAATGACTGAAGGACTGTGTCCCAGTTACAGACTTAGGGGTCATGGGTGACATCACAAGAGCTAATTATGAGGTCATAATGAGGTCATGAATGACTTTTTTTGTTTTCTTTTATTAGCAAACTGAATGAAAGACTACACAAACAGGAAATACTTATTACACAAGTTGAGGTCATTCTAGTGGACTGAAAGAATTTCACTAATAGTACACCAGAAACATTTCTTGGTGAACAGCTTCTGCCTACCATATAACACGAACTTGTTTGGATAAACAAGACATGCAAATTTAATGCAAATTTACCAATTGTACCAGAATGCCAGAAAGCGGACACATGCCACCAGCTTGTATGCTCCAAATGACAAATATGAAAAATGGCTGACACTGTACCTACTTCAGAGCACAGACAGAACACTTTGCTAGCATGGACCTGATATCTCACGATAACAGAATTACAACATGGTCTAATAAAGCAATCACAGAATAAAGCACGAACATGCCCAACATATACAACTTTCAAGACCGGATTCTTTGAAGGTTTCTTTTCTATACAAAAGTACACCGGGTCTTTGTTAGCCCAAACGCACACAGACCATCAGATGTCTAGGCCAGGGGAAACGGCTGAAAGGACTCTGTCTCAACCACGAGACGGACTGAAGCGTGGCTGTTTAAACCTCCGGAGACAGTGGGGCCACCGTTTTGGCGACGGCTATATCGCGGGTCACAGATAAATCGGATTCAAGGAGCCCTCAAATAAAACGGGGCCGTGACAGGGAGACAAAGACAACAGGCAGCAGAAGGGTAAATTAGCACAAGAATTGAGCGGTGGCAACTGAAAAGCATTCCACCAAAAATGGGGCCACAGGCAAGAAGAGGAAACCCTCCACACAGCTGAGGTGACTCAACAACCCTGCCGCCCGAGAGACCTTACATTGCCACCAGAGAAGCCGTCTAAGGCAACAAAGCATTGATACACCGTCTTAGGCTATGCAGATAAAAATCACCTAAACTTCTACAAAGACATTTTGTGAACTAGGTACTGATTACCACATATTTTATATTCAAGGGAAGCATCCTCATTACAGTGTATTAGTGACCGATGCTATAGAATAGAGACCCAAATCTGAGCAGAAGATGTAAGATAGCCAAATCCTTGGTAAGAGGGCACATGCCACACTCAGCTGGTGGTAAGGATATGTGGCCATGCCATTTCTAATCGATGCCTTTTACATCGGTCAGTCACACCACCATCTATTCTCCATCCTATCACCATTATTATTTTGAAATTCCATTTACACACCAAATTACATCACATTTTGTTCACATGCACTGTGTTTAACAATTTGTATAATGTTTCAACTGTAGCTTACTGGTGTCCTCATATTTAAAATACGTAGATTAGAACAGAATAAACTTTATTGATCCCACGAGTGGGTAATTCAGTTCCCCCAGGGCCACGGTGTAAAGCACCGAGATCCCAGAGTGGCCACAGCATCAAGAGAGCGCCGCCGTTCACAGATTGGGGGGAGAAACAAAGACAAACATTAGGAGGAGACAAAAAATATGACCACAGATTATTCTCACAACAGGACAACAGTCTGTGTGCATGCAAAAAATCCACATAGCAGATACAAGCATTGATAACACAGACATTCAAGCAGTGAGAGATTTATAAATATAAAACCTACATTCAAGTGGATAGGAACTTTGAAAGAAATGTCAAGGATCTCCCACAAACGCATACAAGTTCTAACAAAAGTCATGATTACACCACTGACCCAACAGTGTTCCACAGAGCAAGTAGAATCTTCCGTGCACAACAGGTGGTTTGCAGCCATTTAACCACTTAGACACAACAGCTTCCTGGCGGCTGAATACCATCATCTAAACTAGGACAGCATTCTGACCAAGACACAACTGCTCAGTAATGGCTAAACCTGCACAAGAAATTAAAATTCACTATCCTTGTGTGTGTGTGTGTGTGTGTGTGTGTGTGTGTGTGTGTGTGTGTGTGTTGGACTACACAAAGACGACTCCTTTGCCTTCTCTTCCAATGACACTAGTCGGAGTCGTGCACAAGCCAGCTGCTAAACGAGACGTGGCGTGTCAAAAGTCCCCTCATTAGCAGAAACCTGCGGCTCACGTTTCATTCCTACGCTTTACCGAAGCGCTCCGTTTTTACAAGCCCCAATCACAGGGATCACCAAACGTGCACCTCCCTCCACGCCGAGAGCTCGCAGGAGGGCTGAGGATGCAAACCGCACAACGAACCCAAGGCACTGCAGGGAGAAGGGGGGGGAGTCCTGGAGTCACTTCCACCTGCAGCCCAAGACCACAATAGTGCGTTTGTTCAAGACATTCCTGTGACCCACGTGAAGCTTCCTTGTGCTTCGTTATTGAAGGGGTTTTTTTACTGTAAACCCAGGGTTAGATCTTCACTCTTAACTCCTACCTGTTGTGGATATGAACACTGAACCCTATATTCCTGGTAAACGCAGTGAGACAGATACATCTTGCTTTGCATCAAAAAAAGAAAACCAGTCTTCTGCATAACACCCGAGCATGCACAGTAGTCAAAGTGATGTGCGCTCATTAATCAGCATCTTCACTTTTTCTATGCAATTTCCAAAACAATCTCAGAACGGATATAATAACAATAACAGCACAGAAAAAAAGAGCTCAACGGCTCAGTTTTTATTTGTCTAGACACCATTTGTGGGCATCGTTGCGTTATTATTTCGTGCATTTAAACCGAACGCAGCACCGCGCAGCCGCTCGAGTGTGTAGTTTCATCGTGATCCATGAGCCCAGATCCAGGCTCGGTTCCCCAGCCTGGACCCTCGGACCGGACACGCCAAGATCAGATCAGTGCTCACGTTGCTGGTACTTTCCGTCGATTCACCGAAACGATCGATCGCTGCAAAAACCCGCTCACCTCGGTTTGGATCGACATACGAGACTAAACGAGCCCACCGAGGCGCCGCGGTACCGCCGCTCTGCTGCTGGGTGTGCGGGTCACTTCTCGGTTCCGCCGACCGGGCCATTCCCGAGAATATCAAAAATATCGTCCCAGACTCCCGGTTCGGGGCAGAGGCACGCAGGCGCGGACGGACGTGTTCGGTTCTTACCTCGTCCCGCGTTTCCAGACGCGTCGTGAGCGCGCGGCGTGAATCAGGGCTCGCGCACTCCCCGGCGGGGCGGTAAACTTTGGTACTCCGCTCGCGAACGGCGCGACTACCCGGGGCGGTACCGCCCGTGACAAAACCACTCCATGGTGTCGGTTCAGACCCCGGGATCGATGGCCACACGGTAGTCGTGTTCGACTAATCGCCCAAGCGCTGACGTTGAACTCCGGTCGAGATTGCGCTGTTTGAGATCCGAGATAAACTTTATCTCCTCCTTCTCTCTTCCGCCGCCATCTTTCCCGCGGGGCACGCCGGGTAATCCGTAGGAATCCCCACGTAGCGCGCTCGCGCGTCCTGACGTTATGGAATTTGGGGACGCGAACGCAGGTGGGGCTCGCGAGGAATTTAGGGTTTCCGTCGAAAGTTGATTGAGGTGTAAAAACGTGACTCCACCGCGATGCACTATAAAGCCAGTGAGAGCATTTCAGGCTTCTGGTCTATAAATGAATAGTTAATTATATATTATTAATATAAATATTGTATTTTTAATAATAATATTATTTGCATGTTATATTATTATGTTAATATATTATTATTATTATAAATATGTTATAAGTCTTGACGTTTAAGTTGTTGAGAAAGTCATCTTGAGATACTCGTCCTCTGGTCTAAAAATAATTTCAGTGAGTCTTCAGAATTAACCAAGCATAGCCTAAAAGACGTTTTTTAACTTCCCCTTAAAAGCTTAAATTCTGTTCTTCAAAAAAAGAGAAAAGAAATTTGAGTTAGAAACATAACTCGAAGACCTCTCAAAAACTGCCATAATGAAGTAAACTTTAATAATAACAGCAAGAACAACAGTAATAATATACTACTTAAGAAAAACATTAGCTTAGATAATGTAGAAGGCATTCAATCAGATGGAGCTTAAACAAGACTAAAAACAAGACCAGCCTTAGAAGGCACCCCTCTTACTACATGGCACAGAGTTTCATGCCAATTTCAGTGGATGAGACTGCAACACCCAATGAACAGAGAAACCAGCACCAGATGGCAGTCAAGCGTCCTTTGATTTTCCGAGCCAAGAGAGGCTCTGCTGTGCCTCAGTTTTTCAGTTAGTGTTTTTCTCAAAGATCCTTAAACAAAGTGGGTGAGGAACACAGCCTCAGCTGTTCCTCAGTGGTTGCCTGCATTTGCCACGCCACAGAAACTGGCCTTGAATAAGGACCGTTGAGGAGATGAAGAAGAGGCCAAAAGAGAGAGAAATACAAGGCATGGAATGTTAAATGCCGCTGGACGGTATACGGGATCCTCCTGGTCCACTTTTTAATTTTTCACAGACAGTTGCATCACTATAAAACAGCCAACGAACAATACTTTGCTCTCTACCATTTGGATGAGTTGTTAGGAGAGTTTAATGGCTGAAGTTCCCACTCTGTTCAAATGAGGCTGGGTGTTTAAGGGAATGTCAATTCCCCGAGGTCTGATTGCTCACTCCAGGATGGAGGCCCCATGTCTGACAGGCAGTGTCAAAAGGCGTAATTGTAATTCTGTGCCGACCTGTCATGAACGCGGACAGCTGACTTCAGAACAGCTGGTAGTAAACATACGCCACTAGAGCGGTCACGGTCTGCTGACCTCAGTCCTCCTGGAGGTCGGCAATATGACGAGGAGCTAGCTGGGGAGGAAAACATTTGCATTTCATGTGAAGAAGCTGCATCAGAAATGCCAAGTCAGCATGATTAATTCTCATAACATCTGCTGACATCGCAGTATAGCAGTCTGAGGCCCTTGGTGTCAATGTAATATCCTTCTGGTGCACTCAGAGATCTGGATTAAATGCAAGATGAGGGCCCCTGATTTCATGAACCCAAACTTTAGGAGGAGGATTACAACATTTCATTACTTGAGCCCTTACAATGAAAAACCAGACTTATCCATATACAAAACAAAAGCAATAAAATAAAGCATTATTGAAAGATGTATTTTAAATGCCCACATAAATGAAGCAAGTCTAAATAAAGGATATTTAGCATTTTAATGTAAAAATAAAAAATAAAATAATTACACAAAAGGGGGAACTGCTGATATGTTTTTTTATTGCAATATTCACTTATGTTACAAGTTATTCATTGGATTTCAGATGTATGTATTTTAAACTTGATGGAAGGGAATGAGAGAAATGAATGGAGTGATTGTGTCTCCAGTAGTCTCCTGGGAGTATGGACACTCAACCCAATAGCCTAACTCATGAAGTGATTGAATGTTTTTCGTATGTGTGACTGAACCACTGCCCTGCACCACAAGAACACCCACAAACTGTTATTCGTTAGTATAAGTAATGAGAAATAAAGGTTAAAGTGTTTGTTTCCTAGGAGCACATTCACAAAGGTGTTTGTTGACTGTCTTGTGTGAATAGAGAAACCAGATTAAGGCTCCACTTTGCAACACTGACTATTGTGATACCAAACAGAAAACCTTAACCAGTCAAGAAAAGACGGTTACCTTTGCAGAGATTTCAGCATGATAAAAAAAATGTGTGTAGTGTTTTGAGTGTGTGTGTGTGTGTGTGTGTCTGCCGGACACTCATCTCTGCTCTCCACATCACCAGCAGCTTTGGCCAATGGCTATGTTTGATTTTTCGCGGTTGGAGCAGGTTCTGGGCTACTGAAAAACCCATTTGAAGCACAGCGGGAGATCCTGCTGCTCTTTGAGGCACGTAAGAGTGTGGAAGGACTTCTGTCCCACTAGTGTGAAAGAACGGGATGGTGAAATCAGACGCCCCATTTCAGGGAAGTCAAGGACTACCGTATAACGTCTACTTAAAAAAAAACCCTCTCCATCCATGAGTGCATAATTTGCAATCAAAACAGCTAGACATTGTTAGAAGTTATTGATGAAGAGATTCAAAATATGGCATGATATTTCTTGAGAAGTGCGTAAATTAAAATATTTTTCTATCTCTTCTTTATGAAGCCATTGACAATACCAGGAGAAGCCACCAGGGGAGGATAACAACCAATGGTTGCACAGCGGACCTGAAGACAGTAGGTTCTTCAAAACCTTTCACCCTTCTGTTGAATTCCTTGAGCATTTTCTCTGGTAATATAGTTCAGAACGACACTTCTGAGAAATATGGTGCTGAGAATTTTTTTTCCTTCACTTTTTTAGGTACACCTGTCTAACTGCTCATTAACACAAATGTTGAATCACCAATCACATGGCAGCAACTCAATGCATTTACGCATGTAGACATGGCCAAGACGATCTGCTGCAGTTCAAACAGACCATCAGAATGGGGAAGAAAGGTGATTTAAGTGACTTTCAACGTGGCATGGTTGTTGGTGCCAGACAGGCTGATCTGAGTATTTCAGAAACTGCTGAAACTGCTAGGATTGTCACATACAACCATCTCTAGGGTTTACAGAGAATGGTCTGAAAAAGAGAAAATATCCAGTGAGCGGCAGTTCTGTGGGCACAAATGCCTTGTTGATGCCAGAGGTTAAAGGAGAATAGCCAGACTGTTTCAAGCTGATAGAACGGCAACAGTAACTCAAATGACCAGTCGTTACAACCGAGGCATGCAGAAGAGCATCTCTGAATGTACAACACGTCAAACCTTGAGGTGGATGGGCTACAGCAGCAGAAGACCACACCTCCTGTCAACTAAGAACAGGAAACTAAGGCTACAATTCGCACAAAATTGGACAATAGAAGACTGGAAAAACGTTGCCTGGTCTGATGAGTCTCGAATTCTGCTGCGACATTCGGATGGATGGGTCATAATTTGGCATCAACAACATGAAAGCATGGATCCATCTGGCCTTGTATCAATAGTGTGGGGGATATTTTCCTTGCACACTTTGGGCCCATTAGTACCAATTAAGCATCGTGTCAATGCCACAGCCTACCTGAGTACTGTTGCTGACTATGTCCATCCCTTTATGACCACAGTGTTCCCATCTTCTGGTGGCTACTTCCAGCAGGATAACGCGCCATGTCACTAAGCGTGAATCATCTCAGACGAGTTCACTGTACTCAAATGGCCTCCACTGTCTCCAGATCTCAATCCAATAGAACACCTTTGGGATGTGGTGGAACGGGAGATTCACATCACGGATGTGCAGCCGACAAATCTGCAGCAACTGTGTGATGCTATCATGTCAATGTGGACCAGAATCTCTGAGGAATGTTTCCAGTACCTTGTTGAATCTATGCCACGAAGGATTAAGGCAGTTCTGAAGGCAAAAGGGGGTCCAACCCGATACTAGCAAGGTGTACCTAATAAAGTGGCCGGTGAGTGTATATATATTATATCAATAGTCATTTTTATTTTTTTGAAAAGCAACATCTGACATTCTTACCTAAGATTCTATGTTTTTTTCCCCATCTTACAAAAATGGCTCCAGTTAGACATGAAATATATGAAGCCAATTGGTATGCAGTGTAGCATGGCCAAAACCATCCGATTACACTCCCTCAGCTTCTCGTGTTTAAGGTTTTTTCCCCTGCCATATGCAAGCTCTAATTAAAACGCACCTATGTTTCACAGGACGTGTACCTAATTTAACTGCCTCACCAATGGTCAGCATGGAACTTGCTACACGCTCAATATCTCAAAGCACATACACCTTCATATAGACTACATCACATGATCTGCTACATCACTTTCAGGGCATTTGACCCCAGCATGTGATATTACCTTTTTTCTTGGTAATTCCATCTGATACTGAACCTTTATCTGTCTGTCTGTATTACTATTATTAAGCAATCATTTTTGTTTAAAATATATATTCATTCATTTTTCATTCACTGGAGTTATCTAGCCAATTAAGTTAACCAAGCTTATGAATTATGAATCTAAAGAAGTTAAATATGTTTTATAACCCAGGCTAAATGTCATCTATCTCCAGAAGTGAAAACTGATGTTATGTTGATTTCTTATTATAATCACGTAAGATTTATCATAATAACACAGTCTGTATTATAATAATCAGAAGTCTTCTATAGTAAAATTAAAAAGTCAATAAATGTTCCTTTTTAGTGAATTGTCACTAGTGTCTCATTATTCTCCAAACTCATCTTAGCTCATCCAAACGCATCCGCACCAAAGACTGCTCTGACGATCACTAGCTACTGACGAGAAATTCATTAACGCTGATTACACAACACATTACACTTTACCCATCAGTTATTTGTGATTTGCTCGGATTTGGTCTTCATTCAGACTAACTGCAACTCTGCAGCTAGTCATTAGCAATAATGACAGACAGGTCGATCTGAGTCAACCTTTGACCCCCCCCCCCCCCCCCCCCCCCCCATGTGATTATAATATGGCTCTGAGCCTATAGTCGGGCAAATACAATATCCACACCCCAAGCATGGATCCACTTGACTCATACCAAGATGGGGAATAACATCTCTGCATTTCTCTAGTGGTCGAAGCTACTGCACACCACTCTAGTATCTTGTTGTGACCTCCACATTTCCGCTCCTGCCTCCGCTCTCTCCCGCCCACGGTCAGCACCGTCGCTGGTGGAGAATGAGGCAGGCAGCGGAGGCAGGGACCAGAGATGCCTCCATGACGTTCCAGTATATCTTTGTCGGCAGACGACAGCATGGGCATCAAGGTAATCTGCTTGCTCAGACTTCAAAGCCCGAGAGCACCGGGAGGGACCTGAAATAGCGACGCGTTTCACCACCTCTGCCGCCTGGCCCGTGCACTTGACACTGATCAAACGCAAGCTCACGAAGACGGGCCTTGTAAGCAGAACTCTCTCGGGAGACACCCGTGCCGCCCAGATGTTACAGGAGTGAACGCTGAAGTAAGAATTAAGTCAAAAATAAAGTGAAAGGAATGAGAAATACCATGGGTAATCTCCATGTTGTCATGGGTCTATATCTGTGACTTATAATGGAAATGTGGTGACTTCTTATAAACATCTCTTTTAGCAAATAGTTTTAAAGAACATATAATGTTGAGACTGTGTTATGGGCCATTGTTTTGTAGTGTACATCTACCTTTGTTGGTGACTTCTGAGTTGGGACCATTCAGTACCTCTTTGCTGATACAGCTTCTCCATATTCTTTATTAATTGTCATGGTTTGTAAAACTGATGCTGAGAAATTCTTTTGCCATTTTTGTAACCGATCCACCAATAAGGTACAAACTACTTGTAACGCTGTTTTTGATTCATGTTGCATTAGTAACTCCCACATTATAGTTATACCTTTTCTATAGCTGACGTATTATTGGCATTCAATCTCAGTAGATAACAGTGTAGCCTTTGCAACTGTGAGTGAGTTACTTCAAAGTTAAACTGTTTTTTCTTTGCGGTATTTCCACTAAGTTTGTTTTTACACTTGCACAAATTGTTTTGAATACCAAATCAATTGAAGTATTCTTTAAAATATCTAATCAACAAAAACTTATCAACTTATTGAATATGTGAAAAAGTGCAAAAGATCAGCGTAAAATAAGGTCAGTTCATTATTTTGTTTGACAATACTAATAAATATCCATGAATACTGTATAGATATTTGTCTTTTCCTACTGAATAAGTGTTACTCTTCCAGGACACTTGCAGATTCCATCTTTTCAAGCTAGGTCCTTATTCCTTGAATTCATCCCAAGCTACTCTGAAATGTAACTATGATTTAGGCTCCGCTGACCAACGGCATCTTTCGTTGTCACACTATTTCAGCGTCTCCTGTCTTCACATGGCAATTCCTCTTTCCTCAACACCCACCCTTGGCCCAAATCTTTCCAGTCTCCATGATTGATACACAGTGTCTCATGAGTTCCCTTCACCCCACCGCCAGTATCCAAGGATCATGTGTCTGGTTATTATAGACACTCGACGTCTGAGGGTGACACTGGGTTTCTGACGTGTTGAGGTTGAGGGAGACTGGGTGGTGGTGGGGGTGGGAAGGAAGTGCTCACATGAAGGACGCCTCTCCACTGCGACCTCCACGAAATCTTGTACTTTTCCAAAATGACTTCAAGGGGACTATAGGGGCTACAGGGGAGACTCCAGAGCTTGGCAAAGTGAGCTGTCTGCCAAGTGCCCGTCAGCGCAGGCCGGTCTCATTCTGGTCTCGTTCTGAGGTATGAGGTCAAATTAAGGGCTTCTGAGCAGCACTGGGTTCAATATCTCATTCTTATATTGAATTTTTATTTTTGCAGTGTCGCAGTGCACACATGTTCGGGTGCACACACCAGAAGCACAAAAAATGACACACAAACAGTATTTTAAAGACACACAAGCACCAGGTTCAAAAAGTGTGTCAGAACATCTAAAGGAAATCCCGACCTTCTTTACTGTCTTACGTCATGCCTGCAGAACTCTCTTGGTTAATAGCAGCTGTCACTCAACTGTGTATGAAACCAGAGCCTTAATGTATCTGGTCTTGCACTTTCGCCTACATTAAACTGAATCTGTACCTCAGCCATCCCAGAACCTCCAGAGTTCTGCTGAACTTGTGCAGTGTTCCAGCGTTGTTACGGACTTGAATGACATCCCTAGGCTTGAGTTAAATACGCAGTTGGCCTCCCCGCCACACGCATGGGCAAGCTCACATCTGCATTATCCGTTAATATCGGTGTGACGTTTGGAAGAGGATCACTCAACAGACAGGTGGTCCAGAGAGTACAGTTGCACTAGAGAGCTGTGTGAATAAGCTGGCATACAGCAGAAGGCAACAAATCGCCAAGGGGACTTCTTACCGTATGGAGAGTGCTACATTGGCACGAAAGAACGTACGCTTTCGGGATTACTGGATTAGCCGTTTTGGGTTCGCTCGCAGGTAAGTTCTGTAGATATTGTACGCCAAGCAAGAACACACGGTAGTCAGATTAAGATCTTGGCTTGCGGAGAGTGGGGTTTTCTCTCATTGTGTAATACTGGGGCGATCCAGTATTACAGCAAAGTACATTCATAATTTTCATGCATCTGTATTTACTTAATTGAGTCATTAGTACTGGGCAACTCAGCTTCTGGATTGTAATGGCTTGGGTCTCTGCATATGTGCATTACACATAAGCAACTGACGTGATGAAACTGTTTGAAGCTGTCTGACGCTGTCGTAAGCAGTTTCTATAGCTTGAGAATCACAGTCACTACACCTGTTCATTAACAAGCCTGAGTTAACATAGAGATTATTACTGAGAGAAAAGCCTGTCATCAAACACCAATGTAGGATGTCACACGTGGCTGGAGTCAAGACTGTACTGTAAATTTCCACATATTAGGGTTCTGCTTTGCACCTCTTGGGAAGCTTCCGATTCTGCTCAAGGGCATGCAAGATTCATGTGAGCTTTGTGTTAAAAGGGAGAAAGGAGAAGACAGAGAGCTTTGATCAAGCAGATGAAAGTGCAGCCACGACTGCTTTGGTCACTGTGGTTGAACTACAGGGTGCTTTCAACCAGCCATGAGGCCTGCTGGGCACAGAGGAGAGTTTGGTCAGGATACATCTGATCAGGGATTTGGGAAACACACAGCACTTTGGCCTTTATAAATATGATGAGAAAAAGAATTTTGAGCTGTAAGAAAGAAAAAAAAACTAGACTTTTAAAATATATGTATACACACACAGAATGTGAGATAAAGCAATGTGGAAGACTGGTGAACAGTAAGACAAGACGCAATTTCCCAATTCTGTGATTGATATTCCTCCACATTTTCATTTCTGAACTCTTTCTAAGTGTTTTTTATTTTATGCATTCTATTTTATTTTTTGTTATACTTTAAATGACAACATTTTTCTTTGGGAGAAATGTTGACAGTGATTTATGGAATAAATATGGAAGAAATATGAATATATACATTTTTATTTTTTAATATTTTGCAGAGTTGTATATATTCCTGTCACATATTTGTCTACTTCCGTAAAAGAGCTAAAATACCAAAATAAAAATAATAAGAAAATGTAGGGCATTCATTACATATATTGTTTCTAGGGTCGCCTTATAATATATAGCATGTGGTATTTATATAATATCTCAGTGACATTTTTTATTCTCATAAGTTCCAGGATACTGGCCAAACTCTGTCTGCCTCCTACATATAGATGTATTGCCATTCTCTGTGCCAAAGAAGATACCATCATATACTAAAACAGGGGTGACCACAGTAGTGTTTCTGATATCTTGGGATGTGAAGCACTCGTGAAGTTCTTTTACTGTTGATTCCACTGAATCATTAATGCTTTATATCGGACATATATTAATGAACTCATATTTGTTTTACATTTTTTCTTCGTGTTTCTCAACGGGTGTTAATAATACCAGTTGACATTATCTTTTAAACATCAAAGTTGTTGCTGAATCAACTGTAAATGGTATGAAAAGCTTTTTCAGATGTTTGAATGTTTTGAATGTTCAGAAGTTCTATGTTTACATCACTAATGTCTCACAGTAACATTAGGTTCATTATGAGATTATGATGTACATTTCAGTTTTCATTCACACTGGCCTATCTACCAAGGGTCAATGCACCTGCTTCCAGAGGTGGGCATTCCAGGTTTAGAAAGTAAAAGTCCTTCCCAGGATTTTACTCAAGCTTGCTGGATTTTCTAATTAGTGCAATCCAGGTAGCCTGAGCAAAATCCTGGTGAGGACTTTTACTTTCTGAACCTGGAATGTCCACCTCTGCCTGTTTCTGAGCTCTCTTTGTGTTTTAATCCTGAAATTCTAATAAAAGGGCAAATTTCCCCACGACACCCTCAAGCATACGTTTTATGGCGCAAAATGTTTGCCTTCCGTTGTATGGATTTTTATTTATTATTAAGTCATTTTATTTATAACACGTCACACCGTCATGAGTGGCGGGACGAAAGCAGGTCTCCGTCTTGCTCCATAGCATCGGCTCCATGTGGACAGTGCCTGCCTTTAACACATACAGCACTCATTCATATTTGATTATTACTGAAGACAACATTGAAAAGACCTCTTACGCTCTCATTAATATCACAAAGCCAGGGGTCAAGGAGAGAAAACGATAGCGTATAGCAAAGTGTTTGTGGTCACACGAACGGTATGACTCCTTATTCTTGTAGCATTCACACCATTAAAGGGATTAAAGGGCTTTTTATTGTCTTGGTTTAATACATTGCGCTTCTGACTCGAGATATTGACTAGATTAAGTAATCAGTCGCATGTGACAAGTGCAGACAATCGCTTGGCTGAGGATTAGTGCAGATGAATTTGCAGTGCCCTCCCATACCATTGTTGTAATAGCAAAACTTCCAATGCGGGAGGTTGCGAGGTCAACTGTTGTGCGTTGTGTGATGCATCACGCCAGCCTTTGTGTTCCGAGATGCCTGGAGCTACTCGGTGTGAGCGAGTCAAAACGCTCCACCCTCATAAATCAACGCCATCGTGCTGCTTTGAGGGAGAAGTTAGGCTTAAGTTACAATGCTCACTGGTCCACCTGTCACTTGGTCATCTCGTTCTGCAAAATACCGAAATTATAATGCAAGTAACACCGAATAAGCATGTGTGTTGCATTTATTACTGATATTGCTTCTATGATCTCCTTATGACTGCATGATATTCTCATACGTTTGATATTAATAGAAAAGTGCATCGGTGGCACTTTAGAAGCGTGTTGTGCATGAAGATATGAATATTCATGCACTACAGATCTGCATATTCATTCACTGTCCAGATTTCATTGTTAAATATAAAAGGGAATAATAAATTGAAGCACTTGCAGGCTTAGATTAAATGGCTTTAGGTTTACAGGCTGTTTGAGCCCAGGCCAAATGAGCGTGTGAGTAGAGGCTTCCCAGAGTCATGGTGCCTAACAGGCCAGGAGGACTGGGGAGATGGTTCTTCCCATCATCTCTGGATCTCTGGGTTTCAGATGGCTGCTGGCCTCCGTGTTCCTCCCGAGCCTCAGCTGCTCGGGGGTCAAGGCTGCCGCTGGCCAGGAATGTTTGTTGTTCCCTACACAAACAGACAAGGGGTTGGAGCCAGGTGGCAGGGGAAGCAGCCCCGCATATCTGGGGGTCACCCAATACCACGGCCATCAAGGTCTCTGTCTGCTGGCAGACACCACCCCCCCACCCCCCCACCCCCCCCCCCACCACCGCCCAAGCCCACACCCTGCATTGTGTGTAGATTACTAGCAGTTAGAGGAGAAGGCATTTCACAGCTGCATCATACATCTAAATGCGCTGCCTTTCAGGCCCTGGGCTGGCGGCTCTTTCAAAGTCACCGTTGGGTTTGGTCAAATTTAGCGCGCCAAGCCCCTCTCTCCTCCGTCCCCTCCCGCCCCTTCCTCCAGTCATCTAACAATGAGCGGCGGGTTTCTGTTACAACAAGCTGGGATTGTCCTTCGGGCCACAGCACAATCCCCGCACGCAGAAGGAAAGCTAAGGGGACAATCAGCACCTTCTCCTGCAGGACGGGGAATGGAGCATCTGAGCTATGGAACGATAATTCTCACTGCCTGTTCGTGGCATATGGGGGAAGAATGGTGTTAATGACACGAGCGATCTCGTCTTACAAAACAGAGATCCCCGAAATGCAAAGAAAAAGCGACCTGTTTATGAGGACTTGCTCCCACTAGATAAACGTTGACAGCTGCTTTAATTCAGGAGGGTGGTGGGCGCTCTTCGAAGCGGGTGTTTGTCGCCTCACTTCTGACCGCCATCCCTTTGACTCCCAACTCTCTCGTCCCGTCGCCGCTCCATACGCCCGTGAGTTTAGTCTCCACCTCGCCCTGCGACAGTCCACGTATCTAAGGAGGACAAGGAAGGTCCATCAAGGGATACGGCACAAACTCTGACGTCCAGTGGATTACAAGAGCTCGAAGCTCTCCTGGCGTTTGAACTTTTCATTCAAGCCTCATGGTGAACGCAAGGAACCGAGAGTGACAGCTTGCCTATCTGCGCCGATGCACTGCACCTGGGGATCCGCAAATGAACAGCTTCTGTATTCCTCCATGAACCCACTGTGTTCTCATTTTATTTTGGATTTTTTTGTTTTTGTTTTAATTTTTTTTTCAGGCTGTGATGGAGACACGTGCACTGCCTGGAGGGACTTTGAGTAAATTTGTTTGCAGTCAAGAACTGCGGCTTGCTCACTGCAGTGGACCACATGGGCGTTAAATCAGGAAATCCATGAAATTACAGCTGTTACATGCCTGTAAGCAAAATCTCTTCAGCAACTACTTCCACTGAATCGCATCTGTATCCAAGAACTTATTTTTGCAACCCAGCAGAGATGCCAGACATTCTGTGAAAATCAAATTTAGAAGCTAACTTGCTCCTGTTTTTTTTTTTTTTTTTTTTTTTTTTGTGAAATCTCTGAGCAAGAAATAGCCCGAGTAGCGCTTCTAATCTGGGCTTAATTTAACACTTGTCGTGAACAAGTTATCTGACAAAGTGGTTGGCGACAGAAAACTCGTTGAGGGTGTGGGTGGCCCCCCCAGGGGTCAGAGCCTGGAACTGCGGCCGGGCGAGAGGGTGCAAAGTGTGACGGGCACGTGCGTGTCCTTGACCCCTGTCTAAATGCGATCGGGGGGTGTGGAAGAAGGAGAGATCGACACCTTCTCCTGGCTGTCTGCAGCTAAACACGCACCGAAATAACCCCAGGGAAGGAGACCGCCCTGCGTGCGCACCTTGGGAGAGGAGCTGGTCACACTTGAGGGGCGGAGCGGACCGCCCCAGTGCGGCGTTGAGATCGGAGCGGGGGCACACACCACGCCTGTGGTACAGGTCTATCCACGGTGAAGATAACGGCAGGCTTGGTTCACAGGGAAAGGTAAGTGACATCTCCACGTATGCCGATGCATCTGACTGAAAATCCTGAACAGAAAACAACACCGTAATCTCTGCTCACGTGGATGCAGGGTTCTTTTGGAAACCACAATGTTCTGTGACGTCTTCTTTCGAAAGAACTGAAAAAAAATATCTATGAGGAAATGTAACTAACCGACTGACATTTTTGCGACGTTCTTGTCATTTCTCCCTTGAGCACTGACTGCCAAGAATCTGGTTGATATAGCCTGTCTGCATCCAGACCCACTCATCATACACTAGGACTCGAAGTGTGTTGAGACTCCTCTAACGTCACATTGGCAGTGCACGCCTGGCCTGTGACTAGAAAGTGAGCTCACGTTGCCCTGGCAGACACCTTGTTATGTCTGTATGGCACCAATTCAGTGGGTAGTAAACAGAGTTCATAAACTTCCAACTTCCTAATAAAACTGCAACAGACACCATCATCTACTTTCCCTGGTATTCACAGTCCACAGTGTCAGGCCAGACACGCCTGTCTGGAAACAGGCTGTAGGTTTGCGCACGAGCGTGAAAATGAAATCCCTACACACTTCTGTGTGAGCAAATATAATCATGTGATGAAAGACAGGCAGCCATGTAAGAAAAAGATCCACTTTTCCTTTCTTGCTTTCCTTTCTTCTTTTAAGAGCGTCAGGGGCCATTGGTCAATATCCATTGGTCTTACCAGCATTAACTTTAGTACACACCAACAATATACCAGCTCAATAAAAGTGTATGCATTTCCTGTTTGAGCTCATGGTAATAGGTTTAAATCTATAACAACATCCAAAGACGTACCTTGAAGAATACGTGTGATGGAAACAAACTGAGCTCTTGAGATGGACAGAGTTGTTCCAGTTTCTCAGCTGGTACAAAATGAGGGGCAGAAATTCATGCTTGGTGGAAATATGGACTCTGGCTTTCATATGACTCGCCGTTTGCCATATGTCCAACACTGAAGCAATATGTTTAGAGATCAAGGAAAGGAACCTATCCACACAGAATCAGCATCCATTCCTTGTTGCTATAGTAACAGTTACCATCATGGACACACAACTAGTGTTCTAGGGAGCTTGTCATAACGAGATTGCTGCATTGTTCACCCTTGTGAATGAGATGTGAGCAGTACAGAGGGGATGAGGTGTGTTTGCAAACCCTACAAAAATGCCATCTCTTGGATGGTGCTCTTATCATTTTGAGAAGCCAGTGTTTTCAATCACCGCGAATTGGGTTGAGCATTAATTGCAGGAGAGCTTTTAAAGTTGATCTTCTTTAAAAGGCTTGGTATGTCTCACATCCAGGTTTCTCTGCATGAACTGCCATACACCCACATAGTTTCCTGTTCGTGCCTCAGGTTGTGTGAGTTACAATACGGTAAAAGGGGAAGAGAATACATCTTCATTTGGAAACCGGAGATACTATTGTGGTAACAATGGACATGTGACAGGTGTGTGCAAATGACAGACTAAAGTAACAACCTCCCCCCCCTCCCAAACAAAAATAAACAAAAAAAAAGAAGAAGTTTAAATGTTTGGTAATATCATCTAAGAATAATAACACGTGTTGACCAGCTGTGAACATATATCACCACTCTTTATTACCCTGTGAAACTGCAGTCGTCAAACCTCTAGTTCAGTGAGTCAGTTCAGTGTTTATTTAGTACAATGTACATAAGGGATTGAAATGGCGAAGGAAGCTTCTCGCACGTGACTGAGAGACTTAGGGAAGACTTCCCGCCGTGCTGATAACGTCATGATGATAACGGTGAAGTACACGATAATGCTGGGAACGCACATTGTCCTGCAGCGCGAGGCGAATCAGGGCGCAATGCTAGGACACGCATGGCAGGAACCTGGGGGAGTAGTGAATGCTATCACGACGCCCCCATCTCGCCAGCTCCGTGTCTGTCTCTGTATCCACTAACGTGCATTGTTCACGAAGATTTGAAGCTACCAGACCAAAGAGACGGAGACAGACAGATAGCGATCACTCAGGGAAACTCGAGTCACTTAGTGCGGAGGACTTAAAATCTCGTTGCATTAAAGGTATTTAGGACATTCGTTGACTCAAGTGTTATAAGGGAGTGGTTGTTTTTAGGAAGGAATGCTTCAGGTGGTAGGCTAATATTAAAAAAGGTGGAGCACAGACAATTCTCAACAGAGAGCACAGCAGATCAAACACTATAATATTTCTACTGCCATTTTCGTTGTAATGAGGCAGCTGTAAGACAGCGAGACATAAACGTGCCCTTAAAGCGCTTGAACAGACACGCTATTATCTCCAAATGAGCAGCAGCCGAGCGTTCAAAACAAAGGAACGCGTGGAGAGGAGTAGCCAAACACTGTTCAGGAACGCACTTAAGCTAGAAGGAACCAAGTGGACAAAAGACCTTGAACCATCACAGTTAGTGGCGAGATAGAGATTGATGTGCATTATGGCGCGGACACACGGGCTGACAGGTGCTCCGCACACACAGTACAGGGGGCCATTTAAAGAAGAATGGTGAAAACGTTCTTTGGGAGCAAAGTTAATTGTGCTAATTTTAGACACGAGAACACTCCCAGGGGCGTGAGCTGCATGTTTGTGTCATAAATGGTTTGTGCGTCCTGTGTGGAAAACAGAAATGTAAAAAAAAAAAAACCGAACCGCTGTGAAAGAGTTTGAGGAGACAGTGTTAAACGCAGGTCCTCTGTGTCCAGGTACACCTCCACGTTTGGGGGCTCGTTCCTGTGCGTGTGTGTCTGTATGTATCCTCTTTCGTCAGACTGTGAACATGTAGGTGCCTGTTTTAAAACACTGCACAGGCTTGATATTGTTGAGATAATCCGGTGAAAAGCGATCCTCTCCACACTATCGCTGGCAGCGGAACGTGTGGGCACGTCAACAGCTTCGTCTGTCACTACAGCAACAGTGCATGGCTCTCATTATCACAATATTCTGAAACATTTCTAATACAACAGGAGCACCCAGCTAGTAGTTCACTGTCCAGACAGCAAAGATTACTTGGGTGGATACGATATGTGTAAAAATTCCGAAAAAATGAAAAACTCGAAAAGCGCGTCACGTTACGGATTGTGCGGTCTGTAGCATTAGTGGAAAAGGGGGCTGGGCTGAAATGAAGAAGTGGAAACGCGTGAGCTGCTCACGTCGTTGGGAACAGAACAGAGGTGTGTGCAGGATTGGAGCCTGTCTCTTTAAGAACTGGTCCTTGGGCAGGTTGCGGTGTTGAGCGGGGAGGTGGATCTTTATTCTGCCCGATTTCTCCCAACAAGCATTTCTATCAACAAACCCTGCCTCCACTACCAGCCTGCTCCCATGCCAGTGTGAACATACTTGACTGAGTAGTGTGTGTGTGTGTGTGTGTGTGTGTGTGTGTGTGTGTGCTCTCGGTGTTGCGAACTGTGTGTTTGTGCGAGCGTGCTCCTGTCTCCGCGTGGCACCATCACCTGAGGTCATCATCCTCCTGCACTTCGGAGTCAACTATTCCAGTCCAGGTGTGTAACATACAGAGCCTCTCAGAGTCTGGAGTCTATGTAGCATGCTTTGGTATGTACTGACCAGCAACTTGTATTTATTTCTATAATGTTTTACGAGCATTATGTTGAGATCAACTAGGTAATAATCAATTCCGACATGCACTATACTCCCGTGGTGACTGGCTTGTTTTCGTATGAGTAGTATCTTTTTGCATGCATGTGTTATATAATTGATTTTCAAGATACATCATTTGGTTACAGACTTTTGCAATGAGTGCAATGAGCATTCTTTAGCGTTAATTACTCAGAAATCCATGCCAGTAATGGAAAATTGTTTCCAACCTGTAGAAAGAAATATGATTGAACCAAATATCAGTAAGGAAGCTTCACTCTGGAACATTTCATAGTTTCAAAGTCGTGTACAGGCCTGACTTGAACTGGTCAGTGGATACTCTGCCTCACAATTAGCACTCAACGCTGTAGCCTGGAGAGAATTAGACAACACTGAGCTGAACCTATTTTTCAAGCTGCTCTTTTTTTTTCAATGGACTTTTATTTTGTAGAGGAGCGTGAGCTTGAGTGTAGACTGTCAGACAGAGCTGCGAAAGGATAAAAAAAAAACTCTTTGCCAAAAATACCAGCTCTTTCTATTCACACCTTGACTGTTTCCTGCCTGCTTTCGACTCTTAACTGTCAACATGAACTTTTAGTGCTACATTACGTGTGCATGCCTGCATCAGAGTTATTAAGAAGGCAGGTTGAAGACGTTTCCTAAAGCAGTGTTAGCATGTCTTTTACGCCACAGCGCTATCAGACACATTTGCTGAAATATAATCGAACTCTGAGGAAATGTGTCACCGCAGTAAATATAGAATTATAAAGATACGAATACAAATATACAGACACGGACGTTCTATGTGGTAAAGCAGGTTGGTGGGTTTGTTTAGTCCTACATTAAGGGTGCGCTAACATCTAACGAGCTGAGGCCCATCAAAACTCTCCACCTGCTAATGGGCGTTTGGTGGTCCCAGCTGCACGATTAACACAGAACGCAGAGAGGTGAAATCCCCACTTGGCCTCTCAACAGCTTTAACAATGAAAAATGTGACAGACAGTCAAAACAGATACTCTCACGTCTTTTCCAGCATGTTGTTAATTAGCTCGGGCTCATTACAGGTGGCTAAAAACGGCACCTGTTTAAATCAGTGGCAGATTCATTCAGCTGTGAGGTAAAAAGGAGCTGAAAAACAGAGTCGGAGTGTTTCGAGTGCCAGGTATAGAGGGCAGAAAGTCTACCTGGTAATCGTTGTGGCATCTGTAGCGTTAAGAACAATGGAGAGTAATTATCTAATTTGATGTGGGACAAAGCCTCTGGTTATGGACTCAAATCTCCTATCAGGTTTCACATTCAAAGCATTTCATTAGCGTGCTCTCATTAGTAGCTCTAGTAATTTAGCAGGGGAACATCCAAACCTGGCAGATGGAGATCACTGGTCAAGGCTTGCACAGGAACCCCACAATCTTTAAATGGAAGCTGAGAGATTGCTGGAAAGAACAGGAAGGTTTCCAAGAGCCGAGAGCGTTCTTAGAAGAAAATAAACCCAACCCAAAACAGAGCCTCTCGTTCTCTATCTATTCCAAGGGCTACAAAGAATAACTTGCCATGTATCTGAGTTGTAAGAGTTCTACAATCCTCTGGATAAGTAATTAAGAACTGACCATCTGCAAAGAATGAGATATCAAAAATGTTACTTCATTTACTGTGACACAGTTGGTAATCTTAAATAACGTTGTTCCTCCTGGTTAAGACATACAAATTGCAGATTGAATGACACTGAAACAACAGCTTTAAAAATGCAATGCACAATGGTGCAAAAACTGCGTATAGGTAACCAGTGATTATAGGAAGCTTCCTGTGTCTGTAGTCATGTAAAAAAGCAAACAAGGTGGGGAGTGAGTGATGTGGTCTTGTTGTTAATGTCCACCATGAAAGATTTACATAGTTGTTTAAATTATTAAGAGAGTGTCTACTAGCTGTTCCATGGTCAGGTTTCGACTGTTTGATGTACAATGGGTCAGTGAGATCAGTGAGTGGAAAACAGCACTTGACAAACATTTACCGGTCTTGCGGATGGAGGTGTAAGCGCTCTTTCCTGTCGATGATTATTGCGGCCAGACGTGGAAGCATTTTTCAAAGACGTTCTTATCTCATTAAGAGCACAACGCAGCTACGAACGTGCCATAAGAGAACCTTGGTGCTCTGGGGTGGGTTTCCCGAAACGTTCGTAGCGCTAAGTACTTCTTAACCTCGTAGGTTTCATACGAGGTTACGAAGTACTTAGCGCTACGAACGTTTCGGGAAACCCACCCCTGTTTTGTATATTTGCAATCACAATGTAAAACTATCCTTGTGGGAACATTTCATGATACATGGACCAAAAGAAATGACCCAAAATGATTTGGAATCAAATCTTCTCAGTTCACTGCTAGATGTTATAAATTTCCCATTTTGTGGAAACAAGGTTTGCTTATGACAGCTGCAATATGAAAAACTTATAATCTAAAATTTGCCCAAAGGCACATGCACAAATAAGTATTTCTTGTCTCAACTGTTGTTATTAAATTTTTGGGAAGCCTGCTGGTTCTTGGTATTTTTTCTGGGCTGCGTGAGCAAATATAGCAGGGACTGCGCTATTTCCCCTGCCACACAGCTGAGTAGGTTCATTAGAAGCTCTGAAAAGACCAAATCTCATGGTGAAATACCCTTCTGTGTTACTTAGAAATGACATTCACTGAAAACAGCAATCAACAAATGGTCATCACAACTTTTTTACCACCTCCTTTAGACAAATCAAATATAGTCTCCTGCTGTGACAACACAGCCACTTTTTTGACTCACCTCTACTGAAAAAAAGGTCTCCTTAGTAGTAAATCTAAAATCCTAAGATGTTTGAAAAGGTTTACACTGCATTTCCCTAAATACTAATGAGAGGTTCTCGTTCTCTTTCAGGTTGCCCCGCGCCATGACGCAGAGACTTCCTCTCACTTTACTGCTCTGGAGTAGCTGGGCTCTGCTTATCACCAACTGTGAAGGCCAAGGTAAACATCTCTTTATAACTATGAAAGCACTTCAAAGAATGACATGTGCTGCAAACGTATCCAAATACCGAAACTATGAAATATGCATAGTCCTGGTGAAATGAGTTATGTGACATGTATGTGACTGTAGGACTGCCCTCCTGTTGGAGTCCAAATGAGTATCCGTGTATTTGTCACGAACGGCTTAAATAAGATCCAGGGACACACCCCCTCAAAGTATTAATTGCTCTAGTCTTCTAACGACAACTTCGCTGTGACCTACTCCCGATGTACAGCTTTTCATGAAGAGTTGAGCTGGGTGGGTGGTGGATTTAAGGTGATGGAGGGTTGGGGTCGGGGGTGTGGGTGGGGGTGGTGGTGTTGGGAGGGAGGGGGGGGCTCCCTCATGGCTGACACATCTGAGAATTCAGCTGTGAAATTCCTGTCTGCTCAGAGAATGTTATTAATCTGTGCCCTGGTCATTAGGGTGACAGGCCAAGATATGGTACACTGTGCCTGGAGGTGTGTGACCCACGTGTCAGGGGGCAGAGGTCAAGCTACGAGGCCCCTAGCACACTGCCTCTGGAAAGCCCTGACAGATTTGGGGTAATTGCAGTAACCCACGCACCTCCCAGGCTAAACAGCGCAGGAGAGTTTGAGCTAGGGGATAACTGGCAGATCCGTGCTATGCCGCCCTGGCAAATTGTTTTTCTTGTGGCGCAAACAGCTGATCAGATACTGATCCTCACTTTCACAGGGATCTGGTTATGACTCCCTCAGCCTCTTTACATGTTAAGCATCCGTGCTTTTCCTTCTACTGGACCCGTGCCCAAAGCCTAAACACACGCCCACACACACGCCGAGGCGTGCTGTGGGGGGGGGGGGGGGGGGGGGGGGGGGTGGGGGGAGGCGTGCAGCCCGTCCGGGGATCAAAATGGTGGAAACCAAACCTGCGTGTTTCACTGGCACCAGTGTGCTGGCCACAGCCACGGGGGGCTGCAGGAGATCCGGGGTTGGATTTCATGGCCAGAGTAAATTTAGCTCACTGTGGTTTGAACATGAGGCCTACTGACTACGTCTGCTGAGTGACGTCTCCCCAGAGGTGATCGGGTGAGACTGCATCCCTGGGACCCCAAAAAGAAGACGGAGAAGGGAGGGAGGAGAGAGAGAGAGAGAGAGAGAGAGAGAGAGCAAGAAAGTCACAGCACCTGTTCCTCTGTTATAATAAGCACTCTCGAAGCACTCGGTTCCAACAAGAGACACTGGGTTTCCCATGATTCCTCTAAAACATACTAACAATTGAAATAATTGCTATGGCTTATGTGGGAACACACATCATTACAGGACAAATTTGAATCACAGTAGGTTACATTTTATAGTGTAACACGTCCAAACATCCAGTTTTCCCATTGTCCAGACTCACGGAGTAAGAGAGTCCAAGGGAAAAGACTGAAGGACTCTTGGTATTTCTCCATCCAGTCCCTTTGGCAACTGGCTAGTTATTGTTCCATAGTTGTAGTGGAGCTCACTTGTTCCGAGGCCACAATAGGACAAGGCCTGGATAGTCTCCTTGCTTCAACTCATCTCTTGTGTGAGCTGTCCTGCTGGAATAGAAAGCAGGCGTAGAAGCGTCCAGGACTGGCCCATTGACAAAAGACATCTGCACCACATATTCTATCTCTATTCTGATTCTACGTTCAAAATGTACCAAATTCATTTGTAATCCTATCACCTGGTTTTATGAAGTCCACATAAAAATGCATAGAATTTTTCTTTTTAGGGATATAAAACAACAGAACCACCATGACCATTCAGTAAATCCTGTGCACGGGCTGTTCGATTCTTAAATGGTACCCGATCTCCGTTTAGAACTAATCCACAGCTTTCCCAGCTGTCTGTGTCCAAGAGATTACTCTTCCTATTGTTGCTCTGGATTGTTCCAACACTCTCAGATAACAGTTAGTACTTTTCAGCTGTTGCGGTGAGGGTGCAGAAAAGCCAGGCATGCATTGTTCAAAGTTCACTATGCTCCCACGAATACAGGTTTAAATGGAAAATGCCTCCCATACCAAACCCCTGTGAACGAGTGTGAGCTTACACACCAGTGGAATGGCATCATGTCTCATACCAACGCTCATATTGACACAGAAATAGCCACAATACCCAAGAATTCGGTTGGGGATGAAATGACGTTCCACCTGACAATAATGACCCCATTATGCTATTATGACAGAACAAATGCTTTTGTCCTACACGGTAATCGTGAGCAAACCTAAAACCGTAGAGATGTTAGGTGTTAGGTTTACTCCCTGGCATCTGTATAGACAATCAATTGACACGCAATACCAACTACAGCACACGCTTCCTGGATATGGTCATTCCGTGCACAGGGCAGAAATTTACTATGCTTGTATGACATGTTATGTAACAAGCTCTCAGTACACTGGCAGACTAGAGGAGGCGGAGCTATTCTGGCCCGGCGGAAGGGGGTGGGGGGAGGGGCTAAGCGCTGGTGAATTCCAGTGATGTTGAGACAGAGCTTGTACAGGTGGCAGCTTGAAGACATTCCTGTCCTACCACAGCACACGCACCCCTCGTGCCCATCACCGCACACACACACACACACACACACACACACACACACACACACACACACACACACACACACACACGGTGGAATTCGTTTAAACCAGCCCAAAGCTGAAACCAGGAATCGCAGGTTTCTAAGGTGAATTGTTTAATGTAATTTTGATAATGAATGGAATTTTACATATATTTTTTAATAGTAATTTTAGACAAAATGTGGACAAATATCAGGTTAACATATCAGCATCCATGACACAGTCTGAGTTGTTTTCTGAGCAGTAACAGTTGTTACTGTTGTTAAGTCCGCAATCAGACTGTATAAAATGCAACCTATTAATTCTCTGTTGATGTAATCCTGGGGTGGCTGTAATTATGAGCTTCCAACTGGGAAAATCCATTCAGGTGTCACTCTAATTTACAACTACAATTGAGCTGTGACGTATTATCGACGAACCTCCTCCTACTACAGGCCAACTCCAAACTGTGTGAGAACCTTGATGGATGCAAATCCTGCTTTTGGGTTTCTCCTGCGTATTAACTGTTCACTCCTAACGTACCTCTCCTAGCAGGGAAACTCCCCTAAAGGCACATTTTTGGAGCTCTGCTCCAAATGATTGTCATAACCCACCCTCTCTTTTTTCTTCCAGTAGCTCTTGAAACCAAGTCTCAACTACAGCTTCAACAGCCCCAGTTGTCCTATCACACATACTGTTCAACACAACAAGCAAGATGATTAAAAAAGAAAAAAAAAAAAAGTCCTAATTTTTAAAGACACTTCACACTGATGTCTGGCACATAAATATTCCCTTGTGTAAGAAGTAGCTAGCATCTGCAAATGTATGTGCGTACAGAAGAGGGCTTACATAACGTCAGCAGATACAGTTTAGGGGTGCAGGCAGCTCTGTGCGTGTAGACCTCAGTTATGTTTGGTTTAATTCTCCCAGCAGCTCCATATTCTAAGAGTTTTGCCGTCAGTGTTTCATACAGGCTATTAAACTGAGCTTTGTCCACTAGATGCTACAGTACTGTATCTTACTAACACTCACAAAGTAGGCATTAAAATCAAGGGAAAACTAAACTAATTAGTGGTTTGTGTCCTCCACGAGCCTTCCAAGTATCTCTCAGTGGTAGCTTGTCAAAACAAATTAACTACCCGGCAGACCACAGCTGTCTCAGCACGCAGCCCCGTAGTTGGCCAGCTGTTGCCTTGCTGCAGAGACACTAGGCTGCACAAGCTGCTGAAAGCAACACCACACACACACACACACGCACGCACGCACGCACACACACACACACACACACACACACACACACACACACACACTACCCTGTAGCATGAGCGCAATTACTATAGCCTATACACTGAATTATTAGGAGCTTTCTAACTTAATTTTGATCCATTCCTCATATGCTTCGTTGTTTGTATGAAAGATGCATGACCTTGCTCGACCACCTGAGCTAATCGTGAAGAATATGAAGAATGAATCTCGATTTGTCTGTAAAGGTGTTAATAACATCTGTATAATAAAACGTATAAATGGAAAATACGTTACAGTTCACGCGAATAAAGGCTGAATGCGAACGTTTGTTCAATCGCTGACTGCTGAATGACTTTTGACTGAACACAGCCCGTTTCTCCGTTCTTAGATGCGCTTCCAACACCTGCTGTGAACTGCACGTGCGAACTTGGCCACGGGAAGTGTGCAGAAAATGGCGAATGCAGGTACGTGATATTTGCTACATTATATTTGTGTTCGCAACAGCACCCTGCCATGGACAACTGAATACTCGTGCGGGCTGTAATATGGTACCATAACTAACATTTTAGATCGACAAACATTCGTCGTAGTGTTTCACCTCGCGTCGTTTCAACCCGAGACGTTCGGCGAGCGCGCGCGGCTCTTGCGACCTCGTGCGTCCGTCACGCGCTACTTGGGTTATTAAAGCTTTCCCCTCGCTGCAGTTCTTTTACACGTTTTGATTAGGATGCAGATTAAAAAAAACACAAAACAATGTTGAGTCTGACCTCTGAGGTTGTTGTGTGTGATCGGCAGGTGTGATCCGGGATGGGAAGGACCTTTCTGCGACGGTTGCGTCCGGATGCCAGGCTGCGTCCACGGCTCGTGCCACCAGCCCTGGCAGTGCATTTGTGAGGAGGGCTGGGTGGGGCGCTTCTGCAACAGAGGTACCAAACCCACCATCACTGCACCCCAAAAGACTCCCCAAAAGTGTGGTGCATCCAGTCATTCATACGATTTATTCGTTTGTATCTAGACGTGCACGTGTGCGAGAAAGAGGAACCGTGTGAGAACGGGGCCACCTGTTCCTTAAACGAGGCAGGGGAGTACAACTGTTTGTGTCCTGGAGGCTTTCATGGGAAACACTGTGAGTTTAAGACCGGGCCGTGTCATAAAATCAAGTGAGTGTTACTACTTTTAAGAACGTAAAAAGGAGAGAATCCATACGTTATTCTAACAAATGAGATGATGGTGATTTA
The DNA here is from genome assembly GCF_052324685.1 of Brachyhypopomus gauderio. Taxonomy (NCBI): domain Eukaryota; kingdom Metazoa; phylum Chordata; class Actinopteri; order Gymnotiformes; family Hypopomidae; genus Brachyhypopomus; species Brachyhypopomus gauderio. Next base: position 19,244,062 of record NC_135225.1, read on the forward strand.
TTAGCAAAAGCCTAATTCACCACCATAATTTCCAAATATATCTTGACGTGTAATAAATTATTATAAATGAATATCCTCCGCATTTGAAGCTTCTCATTGAAATGTTTTTCCTTTGTTTCTACTGTTTGGATGCATCACTGAAGCAGTAGATATGCTAATAATCTCTGGCACCAGCTCTGTAACAGCCTGGTCAATTCGCTGCCTCTGGAGAGCAATCATGTAATTCAATGGGCTCATTACTGGGCCTGTAAGAACTCGCTAATGCTAACAGATTGCGGCCTGCCTCGTAGCGCTCTTCCCAAGTGGTTTCCAGGGAAACCACATACTCAGAGAATGGACATTGTGTAGTACTGGAAGCAACATTTTCATATTAAAAATGGCAGGCAATTGATGAGCATAAAACATGCTCCAATGAAAAAAACTATCTCAACATCTCATGAGTCAAAGTTAAAAAGATCATATAAGCTGCTGCTACTTTTCCAGTATTGTTGACATAGGTTGTGGATATATATCAAGATCTCCAAATAAACGGGCTTGTTTTGTGATGATGTGATGTCCCTGACGTCCCCCAGGTCCCCTTGTAAGAACGGTGGCCTGTGTGAGGACCTGCGTGGGTTTGCGCCCGAGCTGTCCTGCCGGTGCCTGGTTGGCTTCACGGGACCTCGCTGCGAGACCAACATGGACGACTGCCTGATGCGCCCCTGTGCCAATGGGGCCACGTGTCTGGACGGAGTGAACCGCTTTTCATGTCTTTGCCCCGCGGGCTTCACGGGCCGATTCTGCACCATCAACCTGGACGACTGTGCCAGTCAGCCCTGCCTCAATGGGGGCCGCTGCATAGACCAGGTCAGCAACTTTTACTGCTTGTGTCCACCCGGCTACACTGGTCGAACTTGTGAGGTACCGCTAAGTGGCGGGGCTAAGGAATCCCAAACCCAAGCCCCACACAGGGGGTCCTTTGACTGGGGAGGAGGAGAAGGAGGAGGAGGTGGTGGTGGTGGTGGCCCAGTCAGGGTTACTCAGAACAAACCCAACACTTCCACCTCAGGAAACCACTATCGTGGGGTTACAAGTAGCGGGGGTGATAGCCGCCTGCTTAAAATCTCTGTAAAGGAGGTGGTCACTCAGAGCGGGACGACAGGACTCTCGGAGGAACAGCTCATAACCCTGCTGGTGCTCGGGGGCATGACTCTGGCTGTGGTGGCACTTACAGCCGGGCTGGTTCTGCGTGGACACTGGCAGGACTCGTGTGTGTGCAGCCACTGCAGGACACCGTCTCAGCAGCACCCGTTCCAGCGATGTCCCGCACAGGAGCGACATCCCGTCCCCACCGATCAGGACTGCAAGATCAGCTTCCTGCACGCCACCGCGGCACCAGAGCTGGAGAAGAAGAGACTAAACACGGAGGTCATATGAAGCCACGCCCTTTCGCACGAGTGCCAGGATTAAAGGGAAAGAGCTCACAGTGAAAATGAAGTATCGTGCTTCGGCTCGTTTGACTTAAATCACCGGCCGTGTGGGCTGTCACTCAAGGGGCAGACCAGACACTGCACATAAACTGGAAGGATTAGGTGCACCCCTTGAGGGACGTTCAAGAAGCACTCCTCAGGACGAAGAACGGCGCGTTAGGGTGAGCATCACGGACTACGTCACGCCAGGACTGGAGCGTGAAGCACTGACGGAGTGTTACGACAAATGTGTGTAGAAACACAAAAACTCTAGAAACTTCTTATGAGGAACATCCTCAAACCCACTTGAGACTGTTGCCAAGCAGCACTGTACTGTACAATTCACCTTTGGACAAAAGAACTTTGCTTTTCAAACCATATTATTAAGTCAACCTAAACTCTGATATGTATGCCACAGATTTGAGTAAAAAGGTACGTAGTTAGTAGAACGTTTTCAGTCTTTAAAATGTTGAATTTGTGCACTTGGATACAGTTGCCATGTAAACGATAAGAAAATATTTGTGATGGTCTATATTTGTGACTTTTGTACAAATGTTGGAAGATTTATTTTCTTTGTCACTGTGTTAATTTGTTATTTAGTACCACTCTATAGATAACAGCACCGAAAAGATTTTAGTATACTCACTGAAAGACAGTAAACAGTTTAATTTATTGCAGTAATTTATTGGTGTAATGTGTACTTGAGCTTTGCAATGTGTATTTTTGATACTGAGTTAAGCTTATTAAACTGTAACTTTAGAAATAAATTCTCTTGCAAAAATTAAAATCTTAGAGAAATAACACATGTAGATAGTCCATGTTGTGGTGGAACACACGCCTTTGTTTGAGCTACTTGGTGGAATCCGTAATGCCACTTGAATGTAATTCATGGGTTTGTAAACATTTAAAGTACTTGGTTTTATTCCTGAAAAAATAATTACATAATTGCCTTTTCATGAGAAACATTTAATAAGTAATAATAATTTCTCTTCTTTGTTACCACCATCATGATGGTTATAGGTCGACTAATAAATTAAGAATTATATGGTCTTAAATACATAAAGAGCTTAAATAAGGTTATAAATAAGAGGAGGATCTTAAATCCAGCAAAAAAGTTTTTAAGGAAAATAAGTTTCTCTGATTTTGAATGTAAAATTTATGCTCTTTTCTCAGTCATTTCTCATTGTCATTGAAAAGTAATTTATTGCTAAATGCTTAATGATTTACTGAAAATTACAGATTACAGCAAATATCTTTTCACTGCAGGACATCAGTGGCTGTGCTGTAGTTGCTACTTACTACGTAGCCATCAGTTAAAACCACTGAAAACGCACAAGTCAACAAAACACAAAAGGTTCTCACCACACGCAGCTTTTCTACATGAGGATGTGTGGTATTTTCTCACCATCAACATTCCTTCAGTCCTCGATTTTGCCTAAGCACATCTGGCACAGAATGAATCACCTGGTTCCTGCCTAACACTGTTTATTGGACATAGGAAGTAGAGAAACAAACCCAGAAATGGAAAACGGAAAATGGAGTCAGTCTACATATTCTGGTAGCAAGACCATCAGCTGATATGGTATCACAGTGGAGGAGCTGTCATGTGGGCATAACCTCAATCATTACGTTTCTATGATGACATCGTGCTTATATAGGTTGAGAACTATAGGCCATGATAATAACCAGTGTAGATTAATACAAGAACAGGACAACTTAGACTACCTAATGCAGTGGTTTTCATCAATGCAAACTTCACCAAAGCAAACCTCAAAATCTTAATAATTTCTGCGTGTTTTTCTTCATTTGAATGACACACAGAAAAGTGTTTTTTTTTCTGAATTTTACATGAAAATGCATCCACCTACATTTATTGATATTTGATTTATAAAGATATTGTTTATTATACTGCAGTGGGAAATAGATTGTTGATTTATGTCAATAAACACATTGCTTTGTTTTGCTTGTTTTTATTTTGTCATGTGTATCAAGTTTTCTGTTTAGTGATATCATTAGGGTTCACACACGTAGTGTGGGAAACCTATTGTAATTGTCGGGTTTTTTCTTTCTTATTATTATTATTAGGGTTCACACACGTAGTGTGGGAAACCTATTGTAATTGCTCGAATTTTTCTTTTTTCTTCTTATTAGGGTTCACACACACAGTGTGGGAACCCTATTGTAATTGCTGGTATTTTTCTTATTTTTCTTCTTATTCTTTTGCCCATTTTTTGACATAAAATGCATCGTGCAGCCTAGACCGTAATGCCTAGAAAACCCAATCTTGGCAAAAAGGTTCAGTTAACTCCAAGGACCAGATTCCCATACAGGGACCCAAATTGGCCTGATGGTGGCGCTATAGCAGAGCATATTGACTTTTTGTCCATATCTCCTACACCGTAGGTCCTAGAACCAAAATTCCAGTTCCTATGCATTCCTTGACTAAATTCAATAGGACAATTAATATACAACCATTAAGCTCCGCCCACTTAGATTTTGAGTTAATTTGCATAATGTGCAAAATCACACACATCTTTGAGCGCGAACTAGTCCCTGGATTTTTCACATACATGCACATATGTGGTATCAAAACGTTCAGAAGAGTCTGAACTTTAAAATGTATCCAACAAAAATGCTAATTTCTTCACTGCCTAGTCAGTATAAGCCAATCAAATGAGGGGGCGTAAATTCAATAGTAAATTTTGCACATATGGAGCTCTAACTTAAGAAAACTTGAATGTAATGAGATGGCACTTCACAGACAGCTTCCGTGTGAGGGTCTGGGGCAGCTCGCAGAGGTTGCCATACCTCACCTGCTAGGGGGCGCTATAACATGCAAAAATTTGCCCCATGCACTCAGATTGGCCGATTCACATGAAACTTGGCAGACATCATCTATGGGCCTCTGGAAACCAGGTCCTAAAGCAGACATGCCATACTTCCAAAATGGCTGACGTAATCGGCCAATCAGTGATCGGCATGCGTTTGACAGGCTTACCATTGGTCGATCTGCACGAAACCTCTTGGGTGTGGACAAGTGCACGCCCCCTATGACATAATCCAGCCAGGTGTCGATTGGCCACTGGGGGGCGCTATTGCAAAAAAAGCAAGTGTATCCCCTACATAATTCCACTTGGGAACATGCAATTGGACTCTTTTGATTCCTTGCAGTAGTGCGAACAACTTTCCCATTACATGTCCTATTTAAAAATGCACAGTTTATTTACAGTTAATAATAGTTTGAAATCATCACTTTTCATACTGCTCCTAGGATTTTCATACTATCATGTCAAGCAAAGTCTTATAATACTCTACAGAGTGTGAAATCAAAAAACAATCCAAAGATTTTGGATTTGAGGACACTTATACCTGCTAAATATTTTTTTAATGGACTGCATCGATACATATAATATTCATATTCTTAAAGCTCTTTCATATTTTATCCAATTCTGACCAAAATGCACAAGCCCATTCAGAATCCCATCCTGAACAAATTTGTCAAGTTTCATCTAAATCGGTTATCGTATGGCTCTACAGTGCAGTATTATATACAATGCATAAGAATGCATGTAAAGTCCCTCTGTCACCTTCTCCTTCTCACACGCACGCAAGCTGAAACTCACACTCTCAGTCTCTCTCACACTCTCACCCACATTCCCCCTCCCATCTCTGTGCCCTAAGTAAACATTGCTCTGGCTACCTAGATCTCTCTGTGTCTATTAACCAGGCACACACACATACAGGCACAAGCAGGCCTTCCTATAGCATTCACAATGACACTTCCCTAGCCATACCCACCCATATCTCAGTGACTAACACATGCTCATACAAACTGATATTTGGCTTCTTTTTTGTCTCTCTCTCTCACACAAACACACAGACACACACACCTTTATACCTATATGTATGTATAGTTTCTATGTATACTTATGTATGTATTAGTATATGTTGTCATAGTTTCAGTACATACACTACCACACACACACACACACACACTTCTACCTAAATGTATGTATAGTTTGTATGCATATCTGTCCAGTCATAACAGTCATGTCAGTCCAGTCATGTCAGTCATTTCAGTCCAGTCATATCAGTCATGTCAGTTCAGTCATGTCAGACATAAGTCATGTCAGTCATATCAGTCATGTCATTACAGTGATGCCAGTCATGTCACTCATTCCAGTTATGTCAGTCATATCAGTCATATTACTTTTGTTCATCATGCCAGTGATGTCATTTCAGTCATGCCAGTCATATCAGTTATGTCAGTCATGCCAGTCATGTCAGTCATGTTATGGCAGGCTTTGCAGACTACATTCATACTTTGAATACACAGGCAGTCATGTTAGGTGTGCAAGGTGTGCAAGGAGTGAATTAACAAAGCATAGTCTCTGGCACCCTCAATCTCTCTCTGTCTGTAATATACAGGCCCAATCATGTATAGACACATTCAGGCCTTCCTATATTGTTCACATAGATGCAGCCCTAGCCAGATGTGCTATTTCTGTGTCTCCCTTTCTGACACACGCAGATGTCATCACACACTATCTGTAGAGCACACACTGGCCAAACCCAAACAGCTTCTTTTCACTTTTAGGTCTAAAGGACCTTTTGGGCTTCCTTTTGCCTATTGAGGCCAAAATATGCCTATTTGTGTGTGAACCCGCCAATCGCCGCTTGCGGCTATATTTATTATTATTTTTCTCCGCATAAAACGCATACTGCAGCCTAGACCGTAAGGCCCAGAGACACCAAACTTGGCAGAATGGTGTAGTCTCTTTGCGAGACCGTGCTAAAGTACAGAGACCCACATTGGCCTGATGGTGGCGCTATAGCGCACCATTTTGCGTTTTGGTCCATATCTCCCAAACCGTAGGGCCTAGAAACAAAATTCCACTTCTGATGGATTCCTTGGTTCAAGCCAAACAAAAAAGCCTCAAGAACCATTAAGCTCCGCCTACTTAGATTTTTTGCTAATTTGCATAATATGCAAAACCTACTTTTTTATACTAGTCCCTGGTTTTTCATCCGATCACCACAAGTTTGGTATCAAAATGTTCAGAAGAATCTCATTATCAATATTCCTGGAAAAAATTTTGACATTTGCATACAGTGTCGTTGTGACATGTCAATCAATAGCTCTGGGGCGTGGCCAAATTTACTTAAACAGCTATATCTCAGCAACGCTTTGACGGATCTTCATAAAATTTTAACAGTTGTTAGGGCACATGACTCCGAGGTCATAGGTCAAAGCTGGCCACGATTGTCCAATAGGGGGCGCTATAACATGGGAAAAACTGTTTCTCAGAAACCATTTGTCACATCAAGCCAAAACTTTACAGGCATCATCAGGGGCACAAGTGATATCAAGACACACAATGATGACATCATCACTCAAAAAACATGGCCGCCATGAGCCAATTAATTTTTATTTGAATTAATTGGCCATTTGACAGACTTACCATTGGCCAATCAACATGAAACCTCACCACTGTGCATATCTCAGGACTATGTGTCATGCTGTGCAGTTTTAAAACATTTGGCCACTAGGTGGCGCTATTTGTGAAAATCATGCATAACTCCTCCAAGTTTTCACTTAGGAACATGCAACTTGTTTCTTTTTATTCCTTGCAGTAGACCTGACAACTTTGCAATTACAAGTCCTATTAAAAAATGCATACTTTTGTCACATTCATCAATTGTTTGAAAATAGCTCTTTAAGAACTAGTCCTAGGAATTTGATCCAATGATGGCAAAAATGGCATAGGCATAATCTGTAGACACTGTAGTTAACTACATATGGAAAAAATGTTGCATTTTTATTTGTCTGATTGGTCAATTTTTCCATTATATCCTTCTGGCCATGCCATAAATGACCTTTATTGCTATAACTCATAAACCATGTAAGTGATCAACTCCCAATTTGAAAGGCTTTTATACACTGAGGTCCCTGTGAAGTATGCCAAGTTTGGTTCAAATTGGCCTGTCGGAGGCGCTACAGTACCCAAAAACCTGAGAAATCATAAAAACTCACGCAGCAATCTTGTTATGCAGAATACAGACAAGTAATGGGGCTTGTATGATTCAGATCAATGAGGTCTATAACATTGCAATTACATCTCATAACAAAAAGTGCACTGCCTGACCAGAAATGAACCTTTTAATTCACCAAAATGTCATTGCATTACTGAGATTAATGAGATATCAGTATGATAGTACTTGGGCTCCATCTAGTGGCCAAACACCGGAACTGACTGAAAACTATTTCTCACATGAAACACCACACAAACACACACAAAGCTGATCTCAGCATGTGATTTAGTTCTGTGATCTGAATAATTTTGCCAATACACATTATTTTGATCCTTTTGGGCCTTTAGTGCCCCAATTGAACCTTTTTTTGCACATTGATTTATTTGTGCATTTTTTCCACTCAAACAGCTTCTTTTCACATTTTGGGGTCTAAAGGACCTTTTGGGCCTCTGCCTATTGAGGCCAAGAAGCCTATTCGTGTGTGAACCCGCCAATTGCCGCTTGCGGCTATATTTATTATTATTTTTCTCCGCATAAAACGCATACTGCAGCCTAGACCGTAAGGCCCAGAGACACCAAACTTGGCAGAATGGTGTAGTCTCTTTGCGAGACCGTGCTAAAGCACAGAGACCCACATTGGCCTGATGGTGGCGCTATAGCGCACCATTTTGCGTTTTGGTCCATATCTCCCAAACCGTAGGGCCTAGAAACAAAATTCCACTTCTGATGGATTCCTTGGCTCAAGCCAAACAAAAAAGCCTCAAGAACCATTAAGCTCCGCCTACTTAGATTTTTTGCTAATTTGCATAATATGCAAAACCTACTTTTTTATACTAGTCCCTGGTTTTTTATCGGATCACCACAACCTTGGTGTCAAAATATTCAGGAGAATCTCATTATCAAAGTTGCTTAAAAACATTTTGAGATTTGCATATAGTCTGGCTGTCACATGTCAATCAATAGCTCCGAGGCGTGGCCAAATTTACTTAAACAGCCATATCTCAGCAACGCTTTGACCGATCTTCATAAAATTTTAACCGTTGTTAGGGCACATGACTACGAGGTCATACGTCAAAGCTGGCCACGATTGTCCAATAGGGGGCGCTATAACATGGGAAAAACTGTATCTCAGAAACCATTAGTCACATCAAGCCAAAACTTTACAGGCATCATCAGGGGCCCAAGTGATATCAAGACACGCAATGATGACATCATCACTCAAAAAACATGGCCGCCATGAGCCAATTAATTTTTATTTGAATTAATTGGCCATTTGACAGACTTACCATTGGCCAAACAACATGAAACCTCACCACTGTGCATATCCCAGGACTATGTGTCATGCTGTGCAGTTTTAAAACATTTGGCCACTAGGTGGCGCTATTTGTGAAAATCATGCATAACTCCTCCAAATTTTCACTTAGGAACATGCAACTTGTTTCTTTTTATTCCTTGCAGTAGACCTGACAACTTTGCAATTACAAGTCCTATTAAAAAATGCATACTTTTGTCACATTCATCTATTGTTTGAAAATAGCTATTTACAAACTAGTCATAGGAATTTGATCCAATTATGGAAAAATTGCTATGAGCATAATCAGTAGACTCTGTAGGTAAAAACTGATTAAAAAAATGTTGGATTTTTATTTATCTGATTGGTCCATTTTCCCATTATATCATTGTGGCCATGCCATATATGACCTATATTGCTATAACTCATAAACCATGTATGCAATCAACTCCCAATTTGAAAGGCTTTTATATCCTGAAGTCCTTGTGAGGTATGCCAAGTTTGGTTCAAATTGGCCTGTCGGGGGCGCTACAGTACCCAAAAACCTAAGAAAACATAAAAACTCATGCTGCAATCTTGTTATGCAGAATACAGACAAGTAATTGGTCTTGTATGATCCAGATCAATAAGTTCTATAACATTGCAATTGCATCTTATAACAAAAAGTGCACTGCCTGACCAGAAATGAACCTTTTAATTCACCAAAATGTCTTATTGCATTACTGAGATTAATGAGATATCAGTATGGTGGTACTTGGGCTCCATCTAGTGGCCAAACATCAGAACGGACTGAAAACTATTGCTCACGTGAAACACCACACAAACACACACACAAAGCTGATCTCAGCATGTGATTTAGTTCTGTGATTTGAATCATTTTGCCAATACACATTATTTTGATCCTTTTGGGCCTTTAGTGCCCCAATTGAAAATTTTTTTGCACATTGATTTATTTGTGCATTTTTTCCACTCAAACAGCTTCTTTTGGGTCTAAAGGACCTATTGGGTCTATTGCCTATTGAAGCCAAGTGGCCTATTCGTGTGTGAACCCGCCAATTGCCGCTTGTTATTAGGGTTCACACACACAGTGTGGGAAACCTATTGTAATTGCTGAAGTTTTTCTTATTATTATTTTTCCCCCTGTAAAACGCATACTGCAGCCTAGACAGTAAGGCCCAGAAAGACCAAACTTGGCAACAAGGTGCAGCAGGTGTGCAATGAGAGAAATAGAGACAGGGACCCACATTGGCCTGATGGTGGCGCTATAGCGCAGCATTTTGCGTTTTGGTCCATATCTCCCACAACGTAGGGCCTAGAAACAAAATTCCACTTCTGTTGGATTCCTTGGGTCAAGGCAAATAAAAAATAAATTTGAACTATTAAGCTCCGCCTACTTAGATTTTTTGCTAATTTGCATAATATGCAAAACCTACTTTTTTGTACTAGTCCCTGGTTTTTCATCGGATCACCACAACCTTGGTGTCAAAATATTCAGGAGAATCTCATTATCAAAGTTGCTTAAAAACATTTTGAGATTTGCATACAGTCTGGTTGTCACATGTCAATCAATAGCTCCAAGGCGTGGCCAAATTTACTTAAACAGCCATATCTCAGCAACACTTTGATGGATCTTCATAAAATTTTAACAGTTGTTAGGGCACATGACTCCGAGGTTATAGGTCAAAGCTGGCCACGATTGTCCACTAGGGGGCGCTATAACATGGGAAAAACTGTATCTCAGAAACCATTAGTCACATCAAGCCAAAACTTTACAGGCATCATCAGGGGCCCAAGTGATATCAAGACACACAATGATGACATCATCACTCAAAAAACATGGCCGCCATGAGCCAATTAATTTTTATTTGAATTAATTGGCCATTTGACAGACTTACCATTGGCCAAACAACATGAAACCTTACCACTGTGCATATCTCAGGACTATGTGTCATGCTGTGCAGTTTTAAAACATTTGGCCACAAGGTGGCGCTATTTGTGAAAATCATGCATAACTCCTCCAAATTTTCACTTAGGAACATGCAACTTGCTTCTTTTTATTCCTTGCCGTAGACCTGACAACTTTGCAATTGCAAGTCCTAAAAAAAAATGCATACTTTTGTCACATTCATCTATTGTTTGAAAATAGCTATTTACAAACTAGTCATAGGAATTTGATCCAATTATGGAAAAATTGCTATGAGCATAATCAGTAGACTCTGTAGGTAAAAACTGATTAAAAAAATGTTGGATTTTTATTTATCTGATTGGTCCATGTTCCCATTATATCATTGTGGCCATGCCATATATGACCTATATTGCTATAACTCATAAACCATGTATGCAATCAACTCCCAATTTGAAAGGCTTTTATATCCTGAAGTCCTTGTGAGGTATGCCAAGTTTGGTTCAAATTGGCCTGTCGGGGGCGCTACAGTACCCAAAAACCTAAGAAAACATAAAAACTCATGCTGCAATCTTGTTATGCAGAATACAGACAAGTAATTGGTCTTGTATGATCCAGATCAATAAGTTCTATAACATTGCAATTGCATCTTATAACAAAAAGTGCACTGCCTGACCAGAAATGAACCTTTTAATTCACCAAAATGTCATTGCATTACTGATATTAATGAGATATCAGTATGATAGTACTTGGGCTCCATCTAGTGGCCAAACACCGAAACTGACTGAAAACTATTGCTCACATGAAACACCACACAAACACACACAAAGCTGATCTCAGCATGTGATTTAGTTCTGTGATCTGAATCATTTTGCCAATACACATTATTTTGATCCTTTTCGGCCTTTAGTGCCTCAACTGAATCTTTTTTTTTTACATAAAGTACACAGCCTGACCAGAAACGAACCTTTTAATTCACCAAAATATCCTATTTCATTACTGACATTAATGAGATATCAGTATGGTAGTACTTGGCCTCCATCTAGTGGCCATATTCTGACTGAAAACTATTGCTCACATGAAATACCACACAAACACACACAAAGCTGATCTCAGCATGTGATTTAGTTCTGTGATCTGAATTATTTTGCCAATGCACATTATTTTGATCCTTTTAGCCCTTTAGTGCCCCAATTGAACCTTTTTTTGCACATTGATTTATTTGTGCATTTTTTCCACTCAAACAGCTTCTTTTTCACATTTAGGGTCTAAAGGACCTTTGCCTTTGCCTATTGAGGCCAAGAGGCCTATTCGTGTGTGAACCCGCCAATTGCCGCTTGCGGCTATATTTAGGGTTCACACACGTAGTGTGGGAAACCTATTGTAATTGTCGGGTTTTTTCTTTCTTATTATTATTATTATTATTATTTTTCTCCGCATAAAACGCATACTGCAGCCTAGACCGTAAGGCCCAGAGACACCAAACTTGGCAGAATGGTGTAGTCTCTTTGCGAGACCGTGCTAAAGTACAGACACCCACATTGGCCTGATGGTGGCGCTATAGCGCAGCCTTTTGCGTTTTGGTCCATATCTCCCACCCCTTAGGTCCTAGAAACAAAATTCCACTTCAGGTGGATTCCCTGGCTCCAGACAAACAAAAAAGCCTCAAGAACCATTAAGCTCCGCCTACTTAGATTTTTTGCTAATTTGCATAATATGCAAAACCTACTTTTTCCTACTACTCCTTGGTTTTTCATCGGATCACCACAACCTTGGTGTCAAAATATTCAGGAGAATCTCATTATCAAAGTTGCTTAAAAACATTTTGAGATTTGCATACAGTCTGGTTGTCACATGTCAATCAATAGCTCCAAGGCGTGGCCAAATTTACTTAAACAGCCATATCTCAGCAACGCTTTGACGGATCTTCATAAAATTTTAACAGTTGTTAGGGCACATGACTCCGAGGTCATAGGTCAAAGCTGGCCTCGATTGTCCAATAGGGGGCGCTATAACATGGGAAAAACTGTATCTCAGAAACCATTAGTCACATCAAGCCAAAACTTTACAGGCATCATCAGGGGCCCAAGTGATATCAAGACACACAATGATGACATCATCACTCAAAAAACATGGCCGCCATGAGCCAATTAATTTTTATTTGAAATAATTGGCCATTTGACAGACTTACCATTGGCCAAACAACATGAAACCTCACCACTGTGCATATCTCAGGACTATGTGTCATGCTGTGCAGTTTTAAAACGTTTGGCCACTAGGTGGCGCTATTTGTGAAAATCATGCATAACTCCTCCAAATTTTCACTTAGGAACATGCAACTTGTTTCTTTTTATTCCTTGCAGTAGAACTGACAACTTTGCAATTACAAGTCCTGTTAAAAAATGCATACTTTTGTCACATTCATCAATTGTTTGAAAATAGCTCTTTAGAAACTAGTCATAGGAATTTGATCCAATTATGGCAAAATTGCTATGAGCATAATCAGTAGACTCTGTAGGTAAAAAGTGATTAAAAAAATTTTGGATTTTTATTTTTCTGATTGGTCTATTTTCCCATTATATCATTGTGGCCATGCCATATATGACCTATATTGCTATAACTCATGAACCATGTATGCAATCAACTCCCAATTTGAAAGGCTTTTATATCCTGAAGTCCTTGTGAGGCATGCCAAGTTTTGTTCAAATTGGCCTGTCGGGGGCGCTACAGTACCCAAAAACCTAAGAAAACATAAAAACTCATGCTGCAATCTTGTTATGCAGAATACAGACAAGTAATTGGTCTTGTATGATCCAGATCAATAAGTTCTATAACATTGCAATTGCATCTTATAACAAAAAGTGCACTGCCTGACCAGAAATGAACCTTTTAATTCACCAAAATGTCATATTGCATTACTGAGATTAATGAGATATCAGTATGGTAGTACTTGGGCTCCATCTAGTGGCCATACATTGAAACGGACTGAAAACTATTGCTCACATGAAACACCACACAAACACACACAAAGCTGATCTCAGCATGTGATTTAGTTCTGTGATCTGAATCATTTTGCCAATACACATTATTTTGATCCTTTTTGGGCCTTTAGTGCCCCAATTGAACATTTTTTTGCACATTGATTTATTTGTGCATTTTTTCCACTCAAACAGCTTCTTTTGGGTCTAAAGGACCTATTGGGTCTATTGCCTATTGAAGCCAAGTGGCCTATTTTTCTTATTATTAGGGTTCACACACACATAGTGTGGGAACCCTATTGTAATTGCTGGTATTTTTCTTATTTTTCTTATTCTTTGTCCCATTTTTTGACCTAAAACGCATTGTGCAGCCTAGACCGTAATGCCTAGAAACCCCAAACTTGGCAAAAAGGTTCAGTTAACTCCAAGGACCAGATTCCCATACAGGGACCCAAATTGGCCTGATGGTGGCGCTATAGCAGACCACATTGACTTTTTGTCCATATCTCCTACACCGTAGGTCCTAGAACCAAAATTCCAGTTCCTATACATTCCTTGACTAAATTCAATAGGACAATTAATATACAACCATTAAGCTCCGCCCACTTAGATTTCGAGTTAATTTGCATAATGTGCAAAATCACACACATCTTTGAGCGCGAACTAGTCCCTGGATTTTTCACATACATGCACATAAGTGGTATCAAAACGTTCAGAAGAGTCTGACCTTTAAAATGTATCCAACAAAAATGCTAATTTCTTCACTACCTAGTCAGTATAAGCCAATCAAATGAGGGGGCGTAAATTCAATAGTAAATTTTGCACATATGGAGCTCTAACTTAAGAAAACTTGCATGTAATGAGATGGCACTTCACAGACAGCTTCCCTGTGAGGGTCTGGGGCAGCTCGCAGAGGTTGCCATACCTCACCTGCTAGGGGGCGCTATAACATGCAAAAATTTGCCCCATGCACTCAGATTGGCCGATCCACATGAAACTTGGCAGACATCATCTATGGGCCTCTGGGAACCAGGTCCTAAAGCAGACATGCCATACTTCCAAAATGGCTGACGTAATCGGCCAATCAGTGATCGGCACGCGTTTGACAGGCTTACCATTGGTCGATCTGCACAAAACCTCTTGGGTGTGGACAAGTGCACGCCCCCTATGACATAATCCAGCCGGGTGTCGATTGGCCACTGGGGGGCGCTATTGCAAAAAAAGCAAGTGTATCCCCTACATAATTCCACTTGGGAACATGCAATTGGACTCTTTTGATTCCTTGCAGTAGTGCGAACAACTTTCCCATTACATGTCCTATTAAAAAATGCACAGTTTATTTACAGTTAATGATAGTTTGAAATCATCACTTTTCATACTCCTCCTAGGATTTTCATACTATCATGTCAAGCAAAGTCTTATAATACTCTACAGAGTGTGAAATCAAAAAACAATCCAAAGATTTTGGATTTGAGTACACTTATACCTGCTAAATATTTTTTTAATGGACAGCATCGATACATATAATATTCATATTCTTAAAGCTCTTTCATATTTTACCCAATTCTGACCAAAATGCACAAGCCCATTCAGAATCCCATCCTGAACAAATTTGTCAAGTTTCATCTAAATCGGTTATCGTATGGCTCTACAGTGCAGTATTGTATACAATGCATAAAAATGCATGTAAAGTCTCTCTGTCACCTTCTCCTTCTCACACGCACGCAAGCTGAAACTCACACTCTCAGTCTCTCTCACACTCTCACCCACATTCCCCCTCCCATCTCTGTGCCCTAAGTAAACATTGCTCTGGCTACCTAGATCTCTCTGTGTCTATTAACCAGGCACACACACATACAGGCGCAAGCAGGCCTTCCTATAGCATTCACAATGACACTTCCCTAGCCATACCCACCCATATCTCAGTGACTAACACATGCTCATACAAACTGATATTTGGCTTCTTTTTTGTCTCTCTCTCACACAAACACACAGACACACACACCTTTATACCTATATGTATGTATAGTTTCTATGTATACTTATGTATGTATGTATTAGTATATGTTGTCATAGGTTGAGTACATACACTACCACACACACACACACACACACTTCTACCTAAATGTATGTATAGTTTGTATGCATATCTGTCCAGTCATAACAGTCATGTCAGTCATGTCAGTCCAGTCATATCAGTCATGTCAGTCCAGTAATGTCAGACATAAGTCATGTCAGTCATATCAGTCATGTCATTACAGTCATGCCAGTCATGTCACTCATTCCAGTTATGTCAGTCATATCAGTCATGTTACTTTTGTTCATCATGCCAGTGATGTCATTTCAGTCATATCAGTTATGTCAGTCATGCCAGTCATGTCAGTCATGTTATGGCAGGCTTTGCAGACTACATTCATACTTTGAATACACGGGCAGTCATGTTTGGCGTGCAAGGTGTGCAAGGAGTGAATTAACAAAGCATAGTCTCTGGCTCCCTCAATCTCTCTCTGTTGGTGATATACAGGCCCAATCATGTATGGACACATGCAGGCCTTCCTATATTGTTCACATAGATGCAGCCCTAGCCAGATGTGCTATTTCTGTGTCTCCCTTTCTGACACACGCAGATGTCATCACACACTATCTGTAGAGCACACACTGGCCAAACCCAAACAGCTTCTTTTCACTTTTAGGTCTAAAGGACCTTTTGGGCTTCCTTTTGCCTATTGAGGCCAAAATATGCCTATTTGTGTGTGAACCCGCCAATCGCCGCTTGCGGCTATATTTAGGGTTCACACACACAGTGTGGGAAACCTATTGTTATTGTCGGGTTTTTTCTTTCTTTCTTTCTTATTATTATTTTTCTACTGATAAAACGCATACTGCAGCCTAGACCGTAAGGCCCAGGGAGACCAAACTTGGCAGGATGGTGTAGTCTCTTTGCGAGACCGTGCTAAAGCACAGAGACCCACATTGGCCTGATGGTGGCGCTATAGCGCACCATTTTGCGTTTTGGTCCATATCTCCCAAACCGTAGGGCCTAGAAACAAAATTCCACTTCTGATGGATTCCTTGGCTCAAGACAAACAAAAAAGCCTCAAGAACCATTAAGCTCCGCCTACTTAGATTTTTTGCTAATTTGCATAATATGCAAAACCTACTTTTTTATACTAGTCCCTGGTTTTTTATCGGATCACCACAACCTTGGTGTCAAAATATTCAGGAGAATCTCATTATCAAAGTTGCTTAAAAACATTTTGAGATTTGCATATAGTCTGGCTGTCACATGTCAATCAATAGCTCCGAGGCGTGGCCAAATTTACTTAAACAGCCATATCTCAGCAACGCTTTGACCGATCTTCATAAAATTTTAACAGTTGTTGGGGCACATGACTCCGAGGTCACAGGTCAAAGCTGGCCACGATTGTCCAATAGGGGGCGCTATAACATGGGAAAAACTGTTTCTCAGAAACCATTAGTCACATCAAGCCAAAACTTTACAGGCATCATCAGGGGCCCAAGTGATATCAAGACACACAATGATGACATCATGACTCAAAAAACATGGCCGCCATGAGCCAATTAATTTTTATTTGAAATAATTGGCCATTTGACAGACTTACCATTGGCCAAACAACATGAAACCTCACCACTGTGCATATCTCAGGACTATGTGTCATGCTGTGCAGTTTTAAAACATATGGCCACTAGGTGGCGCTATTTGTGAAAATCATGCATAACTCCTCCAAATTTTCACTTAGGAACATGCAACTTGTTTCTTTTTATTCCTTGCAGTAGACCTGACAACTTTGCTATTACAAGTCCTATTAAAAAATGCATACTTTTGTCACATTCATCTATTGTTTGAAAATAGCTATTTACAAACTAGTCATAGGAATTTGATCCAATTATGGAAAAATTGCTATGAGCATAATCAGTAGACTCTGTAGGTAAAAACTGATTTAAAAAATGTTGGATTTTTATTTATCTGATTGGTCCATTTTCCCATTATATCATTGTGGCCATGCCATATATGACCTATATTGCTATAACTCATAAACCATGTATGTAATCAACTCCCAATTTAAAAGGCTTTTTTATCCTGAAGTCCTTGTGAGGTACGCCAAGTTTGGTTCAAATTGGCCTGTCGGGGGCGCTACAGTACCCAAAAACCTAAGAAAACATAAAAACTCATGCTGCAATCTTGTTATGCAGAATACAGACAAGTAATTGGTCTTGTATGATCCAGATCAATAAGTTCAATAACATTGCAATTGCATCTTATAACAAAAAGTGCACTGCCTGACCAGAAATGAACCTTTTAATTCACCAAAATGTCATATTGCATTACTGAGATTAATGAGATATCAGTATGGTAGTACTTGGGCTCCATCTAGTGGCCAAACATCGGAACGGACTGAAAACTATTTCTCACATGAAATACCACACAAACACACACACAAAGCTGATCTCAGCATGTGATTTAGTTCTGTGATTTGAATCATTTTGCCAATACAAATTATTTTGATCCTTTTGGGCCTTTAGTGCCCCAATTGAACATTTTTTTGCACATTGATTTATTTGTGCATTTTTTCCACTCAAACAGCTTCTTTTGGGTCTAAAGGACCTATTGGGTCTATTGCCTATTGAAGCCAAGTTGCCTATTCGTGTGTGAACCCGCCAATTGCCGCTTGCGGCTATATTTATTATTATTTTTCTCCGCATAAAACGCATACTGCAGCCTAGACCGTAAGGCCCAGAGACACCAAACTTGGCAGAATGGTGTAGTCTCTTTGCGAGACCGTGCTAAAGCACAGAGACCCACATTGGCCTGATGGTGGCGCTATAGCGCACCATTTTGCGTTTTGGTCCATATCTCCCAAACCGTAGGGCCTAGAAACAAAATTCCACTTCTGATGGATTCCTTGGCTCAAGCCAAACAAAAAAGCCTCAAGAACCATTAAGCTCCGCCTACTTAGATTTTTTGCTAATTTGCATAATATGCAAAACCTACTTTTTTATACTAGTCCCTGGTTTTTTATCGGATCACCACAACCTTGGTGTCAAAATATTCAGGAGAATCTCATTATCAAAGTTGCTTAAAAACATTTTGAGATTTGCATATAGTCTGGCTGTCACATGTCAATCAATAGCTCCGAGGCGTGGCCAAATTTACTTAAACAGCCATATCTCAGCAACGCTTTGACCGATCTTCATAAAATTTTAACCGTTGTTAGGGCACATGACTACGAGGTCATACGTCAAAGCTGGCCACGATTGTCCAATAGGGGGCGCTATAACATGGGAAAAACTGTATCTCAGAAACCATTAGTCACATCAAGCCAAAACTTTACAGGCATCATCAGGGGCCCAAGTGATATCAAGACACGCAATGATGACATCATCACTCAAAAAACATGGCCGCCATGAGCCAATTAATTTTTATTTGAATTAATTGGCCATTTGACAGACTTACCATTGGCCAAACAACATGAAACCTCACCACTGTGCATATCCCAGGACTATGTGTCATGCTGTGCAGTTTTAAAACATTTGGCCACTAGGTGGCGCTATTTGTGAAAATCATGCATAACTCCTCCAAATTTTCACTTAGGAACATGCAACTTGTTTCTTTTTATTCCTTGCAGTAGACCTGACAACTTTGCAATTACAAGTCCTATTAAAAAATGCATACTTTTGTCACATTCATCTATTGTTTGAAAATAGCTATTTACAAACTAGTCATAGGAATTTGATCCAATTATGGAAAAATTGCTATGAGCATAATCAGTAGACTCTGTAGGTAAAAACTGATTAAAAAAATGTTGGATTTTTATTTATCTGATTGGTCCATTTTCCCATTATATCATTGTGGCCATGCCATATATGACCTATATTGCTATAACTCATAAACCATGTATGCAATCAACTCCCAATTTGAAAGGCTTTTATATCCTGAAGTCCTTGTGAGGTATGCCAAGTTTGGTTCAAATTGGCCTGTCGGGGGCGCTACAGTACCCAAAAACCTAAGAAAACATAAAAACTCATGCTGCAATCTTGTTATGCAGAATACAGACAAGTAATTGGTCTTGTATGATCCAGATCAATAAGTTCTATAACATTGCAATTGCATCTTATAACAAAAAGTGCACTGCCTGACCAGAAATGAACCTTTTAATTCACCAAAATGTCTTATTGCATTACTGAGATTAATGAGATATCAGTATGGTGGTACTTGGGCTCCATCTAGTGGCCAAACATCAGAACGGACTGAAAACTATTGCTCACGTGAAACACCACACAAACACACACACAAAGCTGATCTCAGCATGTGATTTAGTTCTGTGATTTGAATCATTTTGCCAATACACATTATTTTGATCCTTTTGGGCCTTTAGTGCCCCAATTGAAAATTTTTTTGCACATTGATTTATTTGTGCATTTTTTCCACTCAAACAGCTTCTTTTGGGTCTAAAGGACCTATTGGGTCTATTGCCTATTGAAGCCAAGTGGCCTATTCGTGTGTGAACCCGCCAATTGCCGCTTGTTATTAGGGTTCACACACACAGTGTGGGAAACCTATTGTAATTGCTGAAGTTTTTCTTATTATTATTTTTCCCCCTGTAAAACGCATACTGCAGCCTAGACAGTAAGGCCCAGAAAGACCAAACTTGGCAACAAGGTGCAGCAGGTGTGCAATGAGAGAAATAGAGACAGGGACCCACATTGGCCTGATGGTGGCGCTATAGCGCAGCATTTTGCGTTTTGGTCCATATCTCCCACAACGTAGGGCCTAGAAACAAAATTCCACTTCTGTTGGATTCCTTGGGTCAAGGCAAATAAAAAATAAATTTGAACTATTAAGCTCCGCCTACTTAGATTTTTTGCTAATTTGCATAATATGCAAAACCTACTTTTTTGTACTAGTCCCTGGTTTTTCATCGGATCACCACAACCTTGGTGTCAAAATATTCAGGAGAATCTCATTATCAAAGTTGCTTAAAAACATTTTGAGATTTGCATACAGTCTGGTTGTCACATGTCAATCAATAGCTCCAAGGCGTGGCCAAATTTACTTAAACAGCCATATCTCAGCAACACTTTGATGGATCTTCATAAAATTTTAACAGTTGTTAGGGCACATGACTCCGAGGTTATAGGTCAAAGCTGGCCACGATTGTCCACTAGGGGGCGCTATAACATGGGAAAAACTGTATCTCAGAAACCATTAGTCACATCAAGCCAAAACTTTACAGGCATCATCAGGGGCCCAAGTGATATCAAGACACACAATGATGACATCATCACTCAAAAAACATGGCCGCCATGAGCCAATTAATTTTTATTTGAATTAATTGGCCATTTGACAGACTTACCATTGGCCAAACAACATGAAACCTTACCACTGTGCATATCTCAGGACTATGTGTCATGCTGTGCAGTTTTAAAACATTTGGCCACAAGGTGGCGCTATTTGTGAAAATCATGCATAACTCCTCCAAATTTTCACTTAGGAACATGCAACTTGCTTCTTTTTATTCCTTGCCGTAGACCTGACAACTTTGCAATTGCAAGTCCTAAAAAAAAATGCATACTTTTGTCACATTCATCTATTGTTTGAAAATAGCTATTTACAAACTAGTCATAGGAATTTGATCCAATTATGGAAAAATTGCTATGAGCATAATCAGTAGACTCTGTAGGTAAAAACTGATTAAAAAAATGTTGGATTTTTATTTATCTGATTGGTCCATGTTCCCATTATATCATTGTGGCCATGCCATATATGACCTATATTGCTATAACTCATAAACCATGTATGCAATCAACTCCCAATTTGAAAGGCTTTTATATCCTGAAGTCCTTGTGAGGTATGCCAAGTTTGGTTCAAATTGGCCTGTCGGGGGCGCTACAGTACCCAAAAACCTAAGAAAACATAAAAACTCATGCTGCAATCTTGTTATGCAGAATACAGACAAGTAATTGGTCTTGTATGATCCAGATCAATAAGTTCTATAACATTGCAATTGCATCTTATAACAAAAAGTGCACTGCCTGACCAGAAATGAACCTTTTAATTCACCAAAATGTCATTGCATTACTGATATTAATGAGATATCAGTATGATAGTACTTGGGCTCCATCTAGTGGCCAAACACCGAAACTGACTGAAAACTATTGCTCACATGAAACACCACACAAACACACACAAAGCTGATCTCAGCATGTGATTTAGTTCTGTGATCTGAATCATTTTGCCAATACACATTATTTTGATCCTTTTCGGCCTTTAGTGCCTCAACTGAATCTTTTTTTTTTACATAAAGTACACAGCCTGACCAGAAACGAACCTTTTAATTCACCAAAATATCCTATTTCATTACTGACATTAATGAGATATCAGTATGGTAGTACTTGGCCTCCATCTAGTGGCCATATTCTGACTGAAAACTATTGCTCACATGAAATACCACACAAACACACACAAAGCTGATCTCAGCATGTGATTTAGTTCTGTGATCTGAATTATTTTGCCAATGCACATTATTTTGATCCTTTTAGCCCTTTAGTGCCCCAATTGAACCTTTTTTTGCACATTGATTTATTTGTGCATTTTTTCCACTCAAACAGCTTCTTTTTCACATTTAGGGTCTAAAGGACCTTTGCCTTTGCCTATTGAGGCCAAGAGGCCTATTCGTGTGTGAACCCGCCAATTGCCGCTTGCGGCTATATTTTAGGTTTTAACTGTAGAATCAACTTTGCGAGGTTAGCTATCTAGTAACAAAATGTAGAGAACCAATAGAAACGTGTTAATTTTTAGTTCTTTTGTGTATCTGTGATAATAATAATGAAATGTTCACTGTACTTGTTCAGGTAAACAGTTTTTGTCATGTTTTACCTCATTTTGTGAGGTAACAGCAGTCTTGATTACTGAAAAGATGAGCTGGATGGGGAAAATGAATGAACATCTCTACTGTATGACGTCCAACTCCAATTTACAATACGCCAGGAGTCTGTGAGGTAGAAGATGACTCACAGGTGGATGACTGCTAGAATGGCTCAGACTGTGAAAAAGGAGATACACACAGAGGCAGCGAGGGTGGTGGAGAAGAGACTGTAGGTAGGCGTGTTGGTGGGTATTAATACACCGCAGAAAGCGTTGAAGGCCTGGTTGGAGATAATGAGAGTAGATTGAGGATAAAGAAGCTGAAGGAGTGTGTTAGGGCAGCATTCTTTAGGTATCCAAGTTTGCTAAGATGTTATTTAGTAAGAAGAAATCTTGGAGGCTAGAAGTTGGAAAGAAGGACTTTGAAGGAGCATTTGTGTATTCTGGTAAGGATGAAGAAATGGACCATATTCCACCAGTGGGTGACAGAGTTGCAAATGGATTTTAACTCCCTTATGTGGAGTGAGGCACATGACGTGGTGTGTCATGCAAAGACAGGTTCTGCACCAGGAACTGGTGGGTACTGGTTGGAACTGGAACTGGTTGGCCCTGGTGCAGAATCTGTCATGGTCTATCGTGAGTATAAAAGAAACACCTGATGTTATAGATGATGGTTATAGAGTGGAAGAAATGGAGGCAGTAGTATCAGCACCATCATCAGGGCCGGAGTGGGCCACTTTTTCAGTCCGGGAGTTTCATGCCCAAATCCGGCCCAAAATTATTTTTCCCTCCCAATCGGCCCAAACTACAGACTGACATGAGCCGGCCCATCTGGAATCCTCCCGAATCTCCCGATTAGCCACTCTGGCTCTGACCATCATGATGGTCCAATGGTCCAATTGTACTCTAACCTCGTGTACTGACTGGGACACATTCTATAAAAAAATGACAAAAGGACATTTGTAAATTGCTCTGGATTAAAGCTTGTAAATCTCATAAATGTAATGCAAACGTAAGAAAGGGATTATCTCAAAAGAGCGGAGAAGGCAGGGGTATTCTTATACTAAGAGAGGATGTTCTGGCTATTGAGCAGATTCTGCCTATAAACCTTCTTAATGTGGACCGCAAGATTTTACTTAGTGTGACAGCATGGATACTGGCTGCATATTTGAAAGTAAATAAGCCGATATGTCAGTACAAAAAGACAGGAGATCAGGTTTTTAGTGGGTTGTTAGGAGCTTAGCACTATGAACTGTCATCAGAGAAAGACGGTTAGGACGCAAGTGTGGTATTCCTAAATATGGCTATTGTAATCGTCTCGATTCTGCCTAATCTCTTCTGGAAGGCATTTCGGTTTTTCCAGCTACCATATAGGATTACAAGGCTGGTGAAGGTTTATTTTGAAGGCATTCAGTTTTCTTTTAACACAGGAGAGTATGTTATGTTGCATGCAGATGTGGAAATGCGTGTAATGGCTGCTTGTACTGCGTTCACTGTTTATGGTGGTGATGGAGGTGAGTGGGTCACAGCCGGGCAGAGTCAGCACAACGGGTCCAGACTCCCTACAATCAGGACACATATGGAAGACATGGCAACGCCTACAGCCGCTCTGCCATGGCTATTAGGAAAGTTAAATGATAGTCCTAGTTTGGCAAGGGTTATGGGTTAATGGTTAAGACTGAACCCAGTAAGCCTGCAAGTTTGTCGGTTTTGAAAGGACAACTTGTGAAGGAAATCAAGGGGTGCCTACACAGGGCCAATGTGGGCTCAAACTTGAAATCACTGCCAGTCCAAATTCCGAAATGGTGCCCCAGGACCCCAGAAAGGCAAAGTCCTGCATGTCCGTGTGGGTTTTGGGTGGGTTACGTCCTGCATGTCCATGTGGGTTTTGAATGGACTACGTCCTGCATGTCCATGTGGGTTTTCCCAGGTCCATACTGCCCACAGGCAGCCCACATTGAAACTAAGGAAAAGGGCAATACATTACAGAGAAGCTCGTACAACTAGGGGGAAAAAGTGAAGATTTTTTCTTGGCAATGACTACCTGCTGATTAACAGGCAAACTAGACTGTGTGTCTGTGGGTATGGATATGTGTGTATCTGTGGGTATGGATATGTGTGTATGGGTGTGTGTCTGTGGGTATGGATATGTGTGTATGGGTATGGATATGTGTGTATGGGTGTGTGTCTGTGGGTATGGATATGTGTGTATGGGTATGGATATGTGTGTATGGGTGTGTGTCTTTGGGTATGGAAATGTGTGTATGGGTGTGTGTCTGTGGGTATGGATATGTGTCTGTGGGTATGGATATGTGTGTATGGGTATGGATATGTGTGTATGGGTGTGTGTCTGTGGGTATGGAAATGTGTGTATGGGTGTGTGTCTGTGGGTATGGAAATGTGTGTATGGGTGTGTGTCTGTGGGTATGGATATGTGTGTATGGGTATGGATATGTGTGTATGGGTGTGTGTCTGTGGGTATGGATATGTGTGTATGGGTATGGATATGTGTGTATGGGTGTGTGTCTGTGGGTATGGATATGTGTGTATGGGTATGGATATGTGTGTATGGGTGTGTGTCTGTGGGTATGGAAATGTGTGTATGGGTGTGTGTCTGTGGGTATGGATATGTGTGTATGGGTGTGTGTCTGTGGGTATGGATGTGTGTATGGGTATGGATATGTGTGTATGGGTATGGATATGTGTGTATGGGTGTGTGTCTGTGGGTATGGATATGTGTGCATGGGTGTGTGTCTGTGGGTATGGATATGTGTGTATGGGTGTGTGTCTGTGGGTATGGATATGTGTGTATGGGTGTGTGAAGATTTTCTCGTTTCAGTACTGATGACTACTGTTAAAAAGAGTGACTGTGCTAGTCCAATAAGCTAAACATTACTTTTGCCCTCCAAGCAAAAGGTGACATTATGAAATACATCATGGCTTTGAGATCTTGTCTTGGAATTAGTTGTGCTACATTTAACCTTTTATAATGGATGACTTGGTCTGAAATAATATAAATGACCTTTGGTCACTGCTGCCTTATCACCGTTGGGGATGCTTATCCCAGCAGCAGATGGTGCACAGAGGGAAGCCATAGAGAACTCCTAGAATCAGCCCTGCAGACAGTGCCGACATTAATTCAAAGTAATGACGGTAGCAATACCATCTTAGGTCCTTTATACAGAGAATAGAATCAGTTTGAGTTGAGAATAAAAGAAACACATGAAAAAAAGATCTGAAAAAAAAAGATCTCTGCACAAATGTTTTAGACATTTTCTAAATTACATTCATTACTAGATTATTAGTGATCATACTGGATTAATACTTAAATCAAGTATATTGGTTCACTGGGATCACTGTTCCTCCAAATTTTTTCTCAGTTAGGTTGTGAGAATGTAATTCTTACAGATTATCATCCACTGCCTGACTGTGTTTCCTCTCACCATTTAATTCATTCTTATTTAGATTTGATTCAAATAGCAAAGTATAAAAATGTGAAATATATTTTCGCTCAACTTATCTATTAACCTTTTGTATTAAATGCCTCTCTGACGCAACATCCACATGAGTAATGGTTAACATCTGAGGTTGGATGAGAAGATGAGAAGATTCTCCAGCTTCCTCAAACCATCACATGACTGGGAGAAGGTAAAGGAGATGGAGGAGGAGGTGAAGGATGCATCAACTGCCCCAAGAGGCCCCCTGTGTCTTGGGGCCTTCCCAGGGAGAGTGAAACTACACACTGGTCCACATTAGGGTTTGTTCACCTTTGACCACTGAGAGGCAATAGTACGAATTAGTTTTTTATAATGGATACAACAGACAGATAAACTACATGTTTTCAGTACTAATACATCATCTCTTCCAGAGTTATTTTTAACAAATCCAAATGGCCCCTTGTGAAAAGCATAAAGAACAGAAAGCAGACTGCCTGTCTCCAACACATTCACGTATAAAACCGAAAACGCTTCACTTGATGTCAGGAGCTGCTCAACGCCTAATGGTAACTGAATTTTAGTACAAATCAGTTATTGGTCAGTTGACCAAAATAATTTTCCAAGACACCTTCGATGTCCCCTTCCACGTAATCCTGGACCTGAAAGAGCGAGCTGGGGGACTGACAACCGGCTCCTCGGATCATTGCAGACAACACTAGAGAGAATCAAGAGAAGAATTACATACAGAAGAATAATGTGCATTAAAACACATTAAAAGACAGAAGGATGAGCAGAGAGCTGCGGTTGAGTATTACGGTTTATGTCCTAAGAAAAACTAATATACGTTCAGCATGATGAGACTGTAACAGTGTGAAATGAGTAGTAAGACCACCTCGCCCAGATGAGGGTCGAAAAAGACAAAGGATCCTCTTGTTCATGGCAACAGCGCGTCCTAGTTCATAGCCGACCCCTAAAGACGGCTGCGTCACCTCGGCGACGATGACTGGGGAAGAAGAAGAAGGTCGGGATGAACACGGCCCTGTAAACTGGTCAATGGGAAACGTTTCTTTGGAAAGTTGAAAATTCCTGATTATGTCTGACATGGACCAACGCTGAAAAGGAGCTTTCAGGGAGAGGGAAAAAACATACCACATCAGATTTCTTACCCCATTTTTGGAAAAGAGTTTAATTATTACAGTAGTTACAGGTAATCATAAACCTTATTGTGGTATACAGATCACCAGTAACCACAGTGGTCTACATTTACATTTAAGACAATAGGAGACTTTCATATTTTACAGATCGGAGTACATGTACTCCTTGGGCTCTCATCAAAACACTTGTCTCACCATCCGCTATTGTCAGCCACTCCATGTCCCGATCGTGGATGGCCTTGTCTCCCAGAACAGCATCCTCACCTGAGACAGGAGCATACAGGTCGCATCTATCACTGAGTGCTTGATAGCTGATTCCTGAATGTGTACACTATTAACCTTAGTCAATCGTGCTTAATAAGCACCTCGTTGGCCAGTGAGCAAAGCGATAAGCTCATCTTGTTATAGCCATCACAGATTTATAGCAGTTTGAAGACGTTAAGACAGAAGATAGCGTAACTATCTATCTATTTAGCTCCATCCACCTTTCTCGGAGAGATCAGCGTGGCTGACGTGCTCCGTCAAAACTTTCCCATACGTCTGAAGCTTCTTCACAATTGTCTGATAAATCGGCACGTCCTGCCTCCCTCCGCGAATACTTCCACAAAAATAGATGTGCATCGCGTGGAGTCTTTAGCAAAAACGAAGAAACAAGCGACAACTTTGCGAAAATAAAAGTTTGCAGCAGCGCCTCAGCTTTGCGAGTTAACTTCGTATTTTGACGCTTGATTTGGCGCCACCTGGTGGCGAGGGTCGTTCAACGATCACGAATTATTAGCGCACAGCTGCAAAACGTGCATAAAAACCCTGAAGGGGGTCGTGTGTACCGCCAACCTAAATCTCACGTTCAAGGGTAAAAAAAAATAGTATTGCTATTTTAATAGTATGTGCTCAATGGATTCACCTTCGTTTTTTGTATTTATGTAATTTTGGCGCGATACAGGCCTACGTCATATATCAGCGTCATTTATACGCATTTCCGCTTCCACCCGGAACCAAATGATACATTTGTATCTACGTCTAGAGTTCCAAACTGATAAACCGAAGATCAATAAACGGTGAAGGCTGGACGAACTGGAGCCCGGGAGAACCGGAGACCGGTGTGTCGGGTTTAGACGACGCCGATAGAGGTATAAAGTGATACAAAACAACTCGTTATTGGTTTGTTGTGTTGTATATTTGGACGCTGTTGACGTCACTAATACCGAGTAACGACTGTAGTGGTCATTTAATGTTTACTGTTGTGTTGTAATAATAAAACAACGTGTTTGGGTTTTTACAGGCACGACTGCAGTCAGAACTTGGAGCCCGTGGATGGAAGTGGAGAGGGCCCGAGAGATGGGTCCAGAAAGAGTCTTACCGAGCTCGGAGGAGGATCTGGTGCAGGAGCGACCTTCAGACACGGCGGTTCCCGAGGAGTGGAGCGGCGAAGACCTGGAGGAGGATGAAGGAGGCCCTGGGGAGGAGGAGCAGGAACACGGGGGGTATTACTACCAGCCACTCAACCAGGATCCTGATGGACTGGGCACCATGGAGCAGGCTGAAGAAGGGAGCCACGCCGAACAGCTTCAAGATGTCCAGGAGAGAATAGAGGTGAGCTCAGGTCTCTGGTGATGAAGGGTGAAGTGTCCACCTTCTGGTCATCACCTAACATTCTGTATGGGGGAAAGCAAGTGTCGACAGTCTGGCAGGTGTTGTTGACACTCAGTATCCCGTGCAGGCCATGGGGCTGTTCCTGCCTCAGCCACCACCTCCAGACAGTGACGAGGAGGAGGAGGAGGAAGGCGCTGCGGCCCGGCGAAGCCACGCCTCCATCCCAATGGATCCAGGTAAGCAGGATGTTTGCAGAAGCCTCATCTGAAAGACACCCCCCTCCCGTCTGCCTCCTTGATCATTTTCTGTACGTGATCTCACTACAGACCATGTTGAGCTGGTAAAGAGGACGATGGCCGCAGTGAACCTCCCAACGCTTGGCGTCCCTGCCTGGGCACGGGACATCTCTGATGACCAGTGGAAGGACATGGTGGAGAAGACGCTCCAATCCCGCCAGAGTTCTGCAGGCCTCATACTGGAACGCAAATGAAGCCGGCCGAGGCCCCCACGTCCTCTGCCCTGCGGCTCAGATTTGCATACTTAAAGTGACTAATGAACTTTTTTATTTTTCTCCAAAATGTATATTGAAATTGTGTTTGGAAGGAATGTGCTGGAGTAGGTGGTTAATATGCCTCGGAGTCCCAATGTCACAAAACTTAATACTCTAACATTTCCTGCATGTGTTTTTCTTGAATGACTGCACCAAATTAAGTTGCAGGTGTTTACAGACATTCCCCAGTTGCAAAAACTCAGTATTTCGGTAGTTTAACATAAAAAAATACCTTAGTGAGATGGATGTGTTTCAGATTATGAAATTATTTTTAATTTTAAATTAGTTATGACAATTTTCAGTTATCTTTCACCAAGGATGAATAACATCCCATTCATGTGACAATTTAACTATTGCAACTTGACAGTGATCCGTATGCAGTGCATATCATTTATGTAGATGTGTGTAGTGTCCCAAACACTCACAAACTCGGTCTTTATCTTTGACTTTATTTTTGTTCTGTACATACATGAACATCTGTACAAAATATGACTTTCATACTATGTAATGCTCTACCTAATTAAAGTACAACATATGTACATATGACCTGGAAAGCAGCTTAAGATTAGTGTCAGACTGGGGAAAGAGGGTTTGGACCAGGGAACAGGAAGGTGAGCGTGGAGAGACCCAGACTTATCAGCTCTCTCTCTGCCGGCTTGCTGCCCGACAACAAACACTTGCCCGGTCCACAGTGTTCTAGCAGCACTTTGGACCCTGCACTTACGCTGTAAACTGCCAATTCATGCACTTGCTGCTACTGGCCTAATAAAACTGTTCAATTGCAAATGTGATTGTGATCTGTGCACAACTGCTGTCAGTTGCACAGTTCCACCCCCCCCTTCACCAATTCAGTGATTGTGCAAACAATTATCAAAAACAGAACATCACTTGTGATAAGTCAACCCTGTAGCCAGGCATGGATGAGGCAAGTGCTACGTTGTCTAGCCGCGTATTTAAGATGTGAACGTCTTCTTGGAATGATCAGAGTTCTTGACACTTCAATTTTTTTAAATGGGACATTGCGCAGCAGGTGGAAGCAACATAAGGAAACAAAATCAAAGCCACGGGGTGGAGGCAAAATCATACAGGATATGATGAGCAAGAGTGCAACCATAAGCAATATACATCACAATATACAAATGTTTGCAAAAGTAACTGCAGGCTGTGTCTCCCGTTTAATGAGCCTGGCACATAAACAAGCCTCTTCTTGTCCTAGTAAGAGGGTTGTACGCAGCTCAATTCCACTGCTTTCAATGTGGGTTTTTATCCTTTATCTTCTTTCTAAAAAAATATTGCTTAGGCGCCTTAAAAAAAAAAGGAAGCATAATTATGTTATTAAAATGAAGCTAAAGAAAGTTGATGGGAGAACGCAGGAATGAGTGAAGAGATTCCCCACACTCGCATCGCACTAACCTTTACCATTCCACACGAGACTCAAAGCAACAGCCTTCCTTTAAATAATAATAAACATTAAAAAACTACAATCATGGGACTAAATAAGATGTTATAATGGCGGGCCTATGATATCAAAAGAATTCGCTGTAGGGAATCTTACGATTTATTGGCAATTAGTTATAAAATCACTAAACATTACAAATATGATGAGACATGCCGCGGCAGCACGGAGACAATCGTGAGACAAAGTGGCGGCGTGTTTGTGAGAGGGACGGGACGTGGAGACACGGCGTTCTTCTGTAGAATGATCATGAAACTCGGTCTGCTGGTGTTGATTTAGGAGGTCAGCGATTTCATTAAGCACCTTACATTCTTAGGTTCGCAGTTCGTAAACAAATCACCAACAAGACAGGAAATAGATTTTTCCTCACATCCTGCGATGACAGTGGTGTAAATGTGCCCATGGGTCTAAATAAAATCATAGCAGCCACATCAGGATGCCTCAACTGATGCTCAGAATCTTAGACAGCAAGGCTTGCAGAATTAGGCCTCGGTACACTTGGAATACAGCATATGGATCTGGACCCTTATGAATGGCTAATCCTGTTACGCTCAACTGGTGACGACTGAAATTGCTTCTGACGTGCAAGAGGGAAGCATGATGTCTTGAGGAACTTTTATTGCAATTTTAAGCAACCATATTCAAGGTAAAACCAAGCATTATGAAGAGCTTGGACCTGCTGTAGAGTAGCCGCGGACACGTCCCCGCTGGACGCCGGCACCCGCGGACACGTCCCCGCTGGACGCCGGCACCCGCGGACGCGTCCCCGCTGGACGCCGGCACCCGCGGACGCGTCCCCGCTGGACGCCGGCACCCGCGGACGCGTCCCCGCTGGACGCCGGCACCCGCGGACGCGTCCCCGCTGGACGCCGGCACCCGCGGACGCGTCCCCGCTGGACGCCGGCAGCTTGTGTCAGCAATGCTTGTGGCACGTTTTGCTAAGATTTCCTACATTCATATGCATCGTATAGTCCCGCAAGACGCAAGAGCTAGGCAACATGATTGAGTGTTAAGAGTGTGACAGGCCTGCACTCACCCGAGAGTCCCTAAACCCAGCTCACACAGGAACACCAATGCATGCTCAGTGTCTCTGTCAAGGTCCTTCTTATCTTTGGGATAACAGTCCATTGGCTGAGCCAATGGAGGAATCTACAGAGCCAATGGAGGGAATCATGAAAAAGCAAGACTGCTCAAAAAGTCAAATTCAGAAAAAAAAACAAAACAAAAACAAAAATGGGAACATGCTACGATGAAGTGGAAATGTCAGTTTGTAACATAAAAAAACAGTGCTAGAACAATTCAAATACAATCTGCGTGATTAGTTGTGGCCGAGTGCACACTGGAATGCACGCTGGTGCAAGTGTGTGTGCGTGGGTCTGCGTTCGTGCGCGTGTGTGTGTGTGTGTGTGTGTGTGTGTGTGCGGAAGGAACGGAGGTCACGGGAGCTCCATTATTTTCTATGTTGGCCAGGATCCTGCAGCAAGGACTCTCCGGAGGAGCTGAGGAAGGAAAGAGGAAGAGGAGGGAGAGAGGAAGAGGTGGGGGGGAGGGGGGGAGGGGAGTTTACAGCAGGCGACATTTCTGGACGAAGACGAGAGGGAGGGTTTAGGCGCGGTGCGGGTGAAGGGTGGGCGTGTCCCCGGTCAGAGGGCCTCCTGATTGGCCGTCAGGTACTCCTCTGCCCGCTTGTGGGCCTCCAGGGCCTTTATAGTGTACACGTCCTGCGGCAGCTCGGACTTCCGCCGCATCAGCACCTTGTCCTTCTTTATGTCCTTCATCCCCTGAAGAGGAAGAGGAAGGGCTCTGTACATCACTACAGCAGTGGGAGTGTTTTAGCTCGCGCTCGGGTACAAAACAAACCAGGACGCGAAAAACATATTAAACACACTCTTTATACAAGAGAACAAAGCCCAAATAAAACGTGTTGCATGTAGCAGGTAGTGTTACAACTGCTGTCTGACGGCTACGGCACTTAATGAGGCCACAGTGATAGGAGTCCTGCTGGGTTTCTCCCAGTAGCAACCCCTAATGGAGAATTTACCGCTTGCTAAGAGTGTGTGTGCGCGCGCGTGTGTGTGTGTGTACACTTTATAATCCAGTTCCAATAAGTGCTCTGCATCTCAAACTCTTATAGAAATTTGACATCAACAGAAGTTGAAACCACTTCTGGGCTTCATACATTTGTAGAAATTCGCTTTTGTAAAAATATAAATACGGACATCGTCATTATATACTTCACAATGGATTATTTGACTGTGGTTCAGGCAACTTCAAAGGTAGAACATGAACACAATGCAACCATTTTATAGCCAATGACTCATCAATCACACAACGCGCTCGTCCTTGAACACTGCAGCTACACTGCAGTTTGAGTGGATTCATTTTTTTTTGCCACGTAAATTATGCTGGTGAAACATTCTGATGTGTACAATGTGTACACACACGACGACCTAAATCACAGCGACGATTCACATTGGTTCACTAGAGAGAGATGCCTGTATGTGCCCGGGTGGCTCGGTGCACAGGCTGGTGACATCACGGGTCGTAACTACCTGGGACGCCTCGGACTCCACCGTCTTCTTCAGCAGTTGGATGTCCTCGGTGGTGGGGGTCTCTGTCTCCATAGAGTAGTGAGTCATCCCAGGGCTCTCGTTGTACATCATGTACTGTTGGTAAAAACACGGCCGCTTATACGAACGTGCACAGTAAGGTCAACGCCTCTGCGACTGCGGCGTGGAGCAGTACGCTAAACAAGGTTCTGAGGAGCAACGCTCAAGTGATTCTGTTACACCAAACGCTCGTGGAGAGAGAGGGACCAACCTCGCCTGGGGGCAGACCCTGTCGCAGGCCAGGATGAAGCTTCGTCATCTGAGAGAGAGAGAGAGAGAGAGAGAGAGAGAGAGAGAGAGAGAGAGAGAGAGAGAGAGTGAGTGAGTGAGTGAGTGAGAGTGAGTGAGAGAGAGAGAGAGTGTGAGTGAGAGAGAGAGAGAGAGAGTGAGTGAGTGAGAGAGAGAGTGTGAGTGAGTGAGAGAGAGAGAGTGTGAGTGAGTGAGAGAGAGAGAGAGAGAGTGTGAGTGAGTGAGTGAGTGAGTGAGAGAGAGAGAGAGAGAGAGAGAGAGAGAGAGAGAGAAACAAAACCCAAAACATTCCACTAAACGCAGCCACAGATATATGCATTAGTTTATAACACTAGAATTCAAACTCTGATTCATTAATGCGTGCCCTCAGAGTAAAGCTGAAACTGGGGAGAGAAGCCATGCGATAATGAGACTTCACTACGTTTTGAGCATTAATTAAAGCATAATGAGTCTATAAAAGGAAACCCTTCACCTCAGAGCACACTTTAGGATATCAGCTCCACTTTTCACACAGCGTTCATGGTCTAATGGCATTAGCTACGAGCCTTAGAACACACGGTCCTGACGTTTTGAGGCCAAAATAAAAGCACTTGCCGTCGGGAAATTCGCTTCACCGGTTCAGCAGGGACTGAAAAGCCCTCCCTGGTCCTTTCTAAATAAGCGCCTGTTTGGTGCGGCCCCTTCAGAGCGAGGGAGGATGAGTGGAGGATGAGTGGAGGTGTGTACCTGAGGATTCCGTTCCGCCAACGTTTCAATTTTGTGCCAGATCTCTTCTCTCTCCTTCAGTTTGTATTTCTCTCTGGGGAGGGAGGGTTACACTATAACTGCAGTTCTTAAATGGGACTCATTTAAACACAGAGAAAGCACTTTTTAATCAAACGTTCTATAACGACGCGAAGACAAAGCAGCAGGCTGCCTGCCACAGCTGGGTGGCGCCGTTATTCAGAGACTGTTGGAGCGTGTCTCAGCGTTTTACCTTTAATGTACACATCTCCATTTCATTAACTGTACCTCATCCTGCTCTGATCTCCATCTGGTACTGTCTAACTTACTTCTGTTTCTCAGCTTTGTACTGTTGAGTGCAGTCGTCAAACAGCTTCTGGTTCATCTCCATAAAAAGCTTCAGAGCGTTGTAAATAAGCCCATGGATCGTCCTACGGGAAGGAGAGGATAATTATTTCCCAACCGTGCTGCTCGGCAAAATCCGAAGAATTTTGAAAAGGATTTTATTTTTTAATTGGCGTGCAGAAAAAGAAGCTGTAATGCAGTGATGCGGGTTCCTCACTTGTTCCAGTGGCTCTTGGAGTTCTTATAAAGGGCCGGGAACATGATGGGAAGAATCTTGGCAGCGTTGTCACTAATCAGGCTCATGATATATTCATTGTTCCAGTAATACAGTGCCCTCTCAGCAACCTAACACAAAGGTAATATCAGCTAATATACTGCAGCAACACAGCAAAGACACAGTCATCAACAACACCATGGATACCACTGTCAAAATAACCGACAAAGTTATGATAAAAATTGAACAGGTTAATCTAAGAAAACAAAATTAAGACTTCATAGAAAAGGAAGAGTAAAAAAAAAAGGTGAGCCTGACTTACTTTAACTTACTAAATGTCATTTTAACAGAGTGAAACTGTTGTTGGGGGGGGGGGGGGGGTGGGGGGGGGTTAAGCATTAGCACTTTAACCACAGAACGGCCCCCTTGGTCCAGGCTCCTACCTGGAAGTGTGGACTGGATACACACTTGGCCAGCTGTCTAAACAGAGGCTCCATGACTTTGACAAACTCTGATGGCTCAATGACATCCAGGATCTCCTCCAGCTCGTTAAGGAACATCACTTCTTTGGGACTGTGGGTCTTGGGCCAGAACTTCAGCAGCCCCATTATGACCTGTTGCAGCAGCAGGGGAGACAGCGAACATGTCCGATAACTGACAGATCTCACCAAAATCCTCATTTACATGTGCTCATCAATTGTTAGATTTTTCAAAACAACCATAACTTCACAGTAAAGCATCAACTAATATATATGAAAACCTAGATCTGCTAAAGCTGGAACACTTACTGGTTCAGTGAGACTGCTGTCTTTTTCCAAAAACTGTACAACACAGTACGCCAGCTGGAACAAATAAGATTTATTTATTTTTAGCCCAGTATTAAACAGCAGTAAAATACGAGGAACCGTATGAACACAGGTCGAGGGTTTGTGTAGCAGAATCAGGAGAGAACATTATATTACAAAATCAGATTCATTCACCTGAGGGTGGTAGACACTGAGAGACTTCACTTTGTGTAGAGGCAGCAGAACTCGGATCAGAAACATCTTGTGTTCCTCTTTCAGAGGCAGAGCGAAGCCATTAATGATACTGTGGGAGGAACAGGATATGGAGCTCTGGTCACGTGACACGCCGGGTCCGCTCAATTCAACACGGATAACAGAGAGGTCTTCTCTTTAGTCTGGATCGTCATGGCAACGCGGTCAGGGGGCGCACTCACCTTCCGAGTATTTCTAAGAGCTCGGCGATCCCATTGTGATGCTCCGTTTCATATATAAACCTGCGGTGAGAGACGAAGGTTAACCGCTTGCCAAACGAAACCGCGGAAAAGTATGACGTCGGGCGCACATATCGACGGCGAATCAAATTGTAAATTTCATTTACGAAATGATTCAAATCGTTCCGAGGTATTTGGAGAACGCGAGACCTCACCTATAGAATATGTTGTTGATCTGACGGCGGATGTAGGCTCGAAGTCCCAGGAACTTGCCGTAGATCCTGTGCAGGATGGTCTTTAAGAAGTCCCGCTCTCGAGGGTCTTCACTGTCAAACAGCTCCAGCAGCTACAGGACAAGCGTTTGCATTTTAAATTACCCACCAAGTCACAAAGCACTACAACATTGAATGGCCTTAAAGCAAATGAACTGACCAAACACAGTGAAAGGTATAAATTCATTTACAATATTTACATTACATAAAACTACATAAATACAGACACAGGAAACAGATTAAAATATTAAAAATGTTTGTTAATACAGAGTGATAAAGGTGTGATCTAAATCAGTGATTAAATCTTGCAATCTCATTTGCCTGCATAGAATCTGTTATTCCAAGACAAAATCAGATGCTCGTGTACAAGCATTTCAATCTGTTTCAGTTTGACAGCACAGACATGCACACACACTCCCATACATCCCACACAAACTGACAAATTATACTGTATATTTGGGCTGACTTTTGCTCGTTAGATGCACGTGTGAACAGTAAAGGTGTTCAAATCTCTGATCTGTAGTTCCTGTTTCAATATCACTTGAATCCCATTTTTAGCCAGCAAAGTGCATAAGGGAGGAACAGATACTTACAGACAAAACAAACTTTTGGTCAATGTATTTTTTGGCGACATTGGGCTGGAAGTCAGGAGACTCCAAGAAGCGCAAGAAGAATTCATATACCAGCTGGAGGAGGAAAAGCACAGGGAACACCAAACACAGATCCGTTAAAACACAGCTGCGATTCACAAACTCACAGACATTCCAGAAAGGAAACGTATCTGTTCTAGGCATTCAGATGCGTCATGGAACGCCCGTGGGCTTGAGTTAAGGTGGGCCAAAAGGGCCACGCCCACCTGTAGGTGTGGCCAAGCTGCCTCCAGCGTCGGTTCATCCTCTTCAGGGTCGAACTCTGCTCCCGTTGGGTTGGAAGAAGGAGGCAGCGTCCGAAACAGGTTCACGGAAAACTACAGACAGTATAAAATAAACGAGGAACGAAAGACACTTAGTTGTGATCAATGGCACCCATGAAAGCATGGCGATAAAGAGCAGAGAAGATAATCAGCTAGTCTTTGTGTCAGCTACACAATATCTTCTGCCTTCAGATTTCACTATCACTTGATTTAGAAATCTTTAGAATAACAACCTAAAATCCATAAATGCTGTCGGTCAGTGAAGACAGGCTGGAAAAGACAATTTGCTTAACTGACTAAGGGGAGGTTCTCATTATTGTGGCCCCCCTGCTGTGACTGGCTGTAAGAGTCACACCGATGTCTGCTCAGTGGACATGAGGAGACGGGGAGGGGCCAGACACTCTCAGCCGCCACCCCCCACAGAGACGGGACGGTGCAGTAAAATAAAACAACGTGACAACGTGAACAGAGAAAGAGCATTTGTAGCAGAGTAGTATTGTTTGCAGAGAGAGAGAGAGAGAGAGAGAGAGAGAGAGAGAGAGAGAGAGAGAGAGAGAGAGATATGGGGTAAAAATAGAAATGAGTTTGTATACATGATCACACCACCCACTTTTGACACCTACCTACACACCCTGACCACTACATGGGGTCACCTACAGGTCTTTTTTTTTATAGGTGTACAATTATCCATTGTGTGGCGAGACTTACAGTCTTTCTCCAACCTGTATCTGACAACAGGAACACTGCTGTCCAGACATTTTGGTGGCAGGCCATTTTGCACACGGCAGGAACACCGACATGGTGGTAGTGGTACGATATAGAGTCCTTCACGTCCAATTTTGGAGTTCTTACATGTGTCCATGTCACTGCAGGGTTAAGAGCCATCTGCTACCAATAACCAGCCAGCACACAGCAGTCCTGTAGTACAGAACCGGCCACTGGTGAGTTGGAGAACGGCTATCCCATATCGTGTTTGGCAACAGACGGTTTACAGTTTCTGACTGTACATCAACTAGGAGCCAACAATAAATGTTTCTAATTAAAGTGGGTTTCTCCTGTAGGCCACTCCTTCATTATTGGGCTGAAATATCCTGGTGTGTGCGGTGCAATGTGTTTAAAAAGACAGGAACCTTGACAGTCAGTATTCTTGCTTCAGATTAATCAAAACTAGAAATTAATTTAGGTCTTCCTGACTATAATGAGTGGTTCAACCACACACTTGTAAGAGGTAAGTCATAGTTCCCACACACACACCCATAAGGGGTTTGCAATGAATATTTTGAAAGTGGCTTCTGTACAGGTCCAAGAGTCATTTAGCTGGTACTGATATTACAGAGATAGCTGGAATAATTTTGCATATGAATACTTTAGTATACATGTGCACGTCACAGCAGGTATGTGCTCCGAATTATGAATGGATGAGAAGAAGCGCAGGTGTACGGGCCTTGGATTTGTGACGGCTAATTAACCAAAACCCCCCTAGTGATGGTTCACGCGTGAGCAGAGACACGTCCCCAGCTGTCGGTGAAGCAGGGATGTGGCCGGGACCCCTGGAAGGGTAGCGGGCTTTACGGGCCCAGACTGGCACGCACGGGCTGTTGCCACCAGAAATACATTCGGAGACGCAGTCTC
This sequence comes from Brachyhypopomus gauderio, assembly GCF_052324685.1. Lineage (NCBI taxonomy): Eukaryota > Metazoa > Chordata > Actinopteri > Gymnotiformes > Hypopomidae > Brachyhypopomus > Brachyhypopomus gauderio. Next base: position 19,282,965 of record NC_135225.1, read on the forward strand.
CTGGTTTGGCCAGAAATCCATTGCCTCCCTTTGCACCTCCAGGAACCAGTCAGGCAAAAGTCATTACTGCCAACTGACAGGATGCTCCATGCTGAGATAAGGGAGAGGAGGACGTGAGGCCCTCAGACATTTATTGAAAAATGGTCTCGCCGGCTTTATTTGTTATTCATTTTTTCCTCCAGCTTTCTGCTGTTCTGAAGACTCAAGACATCACGCATTAGGAGCACAACACGCACATGATCAAAGCAGAGATTAGCATGATGGCCGTTGTGTTCTCTTTGTTCGGTGAAACACACACTTCTGAGGAGTCATTTAGGAGCATGACGTAACAGCTGAGCCACTAAAGAGACAATATCATGAGAACAGGACTTCATTTTCATATACGTTTTACACAATTTGGCTATATTAAAAGCTTAACTCGTTGGCCAGAACATGCCAGCCACACCCCCTTCAAAACTACTTACAAATCTGCAGATTGAGTCATCCTTAAAAGCAATCGGTTACTTTTTTTTTTCCCCCAAAAGATTTTAATAATTAAGAAAGTACAACTGGTCTTTTTACACAAGACTGCTAATTCAAGGACACTGAAATAACGTCCTTATTTATCCTTTAAGATTTGCGGTGAAGTGAGTGATGTTGTTAACAGCCACAGGGGTGACGCAGATTTGAGGTACTCAGCCTCTATTCTCCACATCTTCTGAGAAAAGAAATTCATAGCGTGCAGAAATAATGCAACCGCGCATGTCCCAGGATCCTGAGAAATTCAGACAAGCGCTCCAGAGTTGTAGCTGCTGCAGTCCAGTAAACCATGAGGATTTAGGAGCAAAGATGGCAGACCAAGGGGAGTGGAGGAGCAACAGGACAGTGACTTCATGCCAGATTAGACCTACAGACGTGTGTGTGTGTTTATATAAATATGTTTATATAATTAGTTTTTTGTATTGCTTGTATGGGCCAACTCAATGTCCAATGGCTCAAAGCGTTCATCCAATATCTAAACGGCAAAATGTAAAAATATAAATTAGGTGAAAAATTTTTTTATGATATCCATCAGGTGATTAAAAAGGCTTGGGGGATATTTTTGTCGAGTGAGGCACAGGCCCCCTGTGAGATCTTTTTGAGCAGGCGTTTCCTCGGTGTCCTGCAGCATGTGACGGCAGGCATGCGAGGGCATGTGCTCTCTCACCATGATGACGGCCTCGGGGTAGATGGACTCGGTGACCACGTCGCGGTTGTGCGTGATGTACTCCACCATCTCGTTGAGGCCCGCCCGCTTCACCTCCTTGTACTTGAGGTCGCTGAGAGGGTCCGTCACAAAGTCGAAGAGCACACAGCACTGCCGCAGCTTCTGGACAAACAGCTCCTCCCTGTCGATGGGCGGGGCATCTGAAAGAAGGAAAGACGAGGATCTGATTGGCCGCGCTGCAGAGTGGGTTCCACTTCGACTAGTCACTTTTTCTGACCCGGTGCGTTTCGAAGCTACATCTGAACCCCACTGAGCGCGGCCTGCTGTCACACCGTCAATTCTCGCTGACATCACCTTCTCACCTTCAGCGTAATGACAGTAAATACCGTGCGTGCATGACAGGGGCCTTGTGAGCTTGCAAAACGCTGTGGAAAATTACACTGCTGTGTCAGGTCTGCATGCCACACATTATGTCTCCAGTCTCCTTCAGACTGTGATTCTGTGTACCCGCGCTGTGTCTTCTGGAATGATCTGCACTGGGAGTGAAAACCCTTCAGGTGTTGAAAACAGAAAGCAAAAGCAAACCTGATTCAGTCCGCATGATTCCCGATATATAAGGTCATCTTAAAAACAAAAAAACAAACGCACGCACACACGTGCACACACACACACACAAGCCTCAGAGATGGGAGAGGCTTTGGTCTAGCATGACCAAACTTTAAAAGAAATGTCTAATCAAGGCCCAGCAACCTAATAAAGGTGTTTTTGATGAGTCATTTCCTACAGAGGCGGAGCAGTGCGGGGTAATGGGAAGAGGTTGGCAGGATCGATCCACTTTTGCACAGATTGAGGGGACTAAAATCTGGAGCAGACGAGAGCTGCACTGAACGCAGGACACACTACGCAGGACCCACATAGAGCCACGATGGAGCTGCTCTCACTATGCAGCGCTGCAGCGTCAGGTGCTACACAACAACCTTCAACGGAAGAGGAACACATAACATTACTGCAAGTGAGGGGGAGGTTCTAAAAACAGCCCCATATGATAGTTAGGTTCTGAAAGTGTGGCGCTTTATTGATCTTTAAACACCAGACATCACAGCAATATGGAACATCAAGCGTCAGGATTTCCAATTTTGCTCCCTATAGTCTAGCGCAGAGGTCACTAACAGGCGGACCGCAGTCCGGATCCGGACCCGAACGCAGTCCTGTCCAGACCCAATCTCATTCCTGATTAACTCTGCAAATTTCTATTTCCATGGTCCGCAACCAACTAGGGTTGTCACGATACTAAGAATTACAACTTCGAAACGATACTTTAAAAAATATTGAATTTCGATACCAAAGTCAGATACTATGCTCATTTCCGTTTTAACGCCTTTTTATTATTATTTTTTTATAAACAAACAAATGAATATTGTATTTTGTTTCACAAATGTCAATTAAATAAAAGGTGTAGTCCCTACCACATTAAATCAGAAAAATTAATAATTGCACATTAATATAAATTAACATAAATAATAGTAGTGCACTCTGGAATTCACATTTAGAAGTCAAAAAAGGCTACTACAAAAAGAGTATTTTAAGTATACTTTAAACAACTTTAACTTTAAATCTAAGTAACTACAACTTCAGTATTAGAGTAGAGTTCAGTATTCATAGATGATTGGTCCATTGTCCATTGATCCATTGTCCACTCTTTTTTTCCTCCCTGTATGCTGTCGCACTTATAGCTCTTAAACCAAGAATATGACAAACATTTGCTAGGATACCATAATCGGACACATAATCTTGTATGCTGTAGTAATACTAGAAATGGAAATAATCACCAACCTCTTGGAATTCTTTGTACAAATTTGCGTGCCGGTCCTTCAGGTGTTTGGCCAGATTCGTTGTGTTAAGCTAGGTTTATACTTTCGCGAGTGACCGTAGTGTGGTAGTATAAAGAAACACACCTCAAAAACAGGGGAAGGAACATTTACCCAATGAATTTTAATGTTGCTTTGTGTTTCAGGTTTGAAAAGTGCTGGAATTTAGGCTAAAGTACTTGAAAATGTTTGAAATTGTAACTTCATTTCACAACAAATGGCTGTCTGACTGAACAGTTCTCTTGTATTACGTTAACAAATACGAGCCTCTTGTAATTCCAGGACGAAACATGAGAACGTGAAAACGTTAAGATTGGGCGTTTTGAAAATAAACCACCATTAAATAATGTGATTAAAAAGCGAATTATTTCGAGTATATGTATAAATCCATCCATTATCTGAACCGCTTAATCCCGCTAGGCGGGGTCATGGGGGGGCTGGAGCCAATCCCAGCATCTCCGGGCGAAGGCAGGGTACACCATGGGCAGGTCGCCAGTCCACCGCATGGCCATATGTATAAATATTTAACTTAATTAAGTTTAACGTGCTGGGAAATATTGAAATGGACCTTGAAAGTGATGTACAAGTGCTTGAATTCCACCTTGTAAAGGTGTATGAACCCTGCAATCATGACTTTGTTCATTGCGCTGTGCGCGCAAAGTTACAAAATTCGAGAGGTGCACGACCTCGCGAATCCACAGCGTGCGAGGCCACGACTACGGCATTTTTGCCGCGCGGACCCTCGCGCCGCTCGCATCAAGTATATGAACCAAGCTGTAGCGCTCTTCGTTGAAATGTTCCGAAAGCTTGCAAACTGGCTTGTTCATGTCCTTCGGTTTTCCATCTGCTTCGAAACCAAAGTATTTCTACACAGCACTTCTGCTGCTTCCATATTTTATCCATATTATATTCCATATAATAATTCCATATTTCGCTTCGTGCATGTAGTTTTTCAACAAGCTGAGGATGGGCCACAATATTGCTTGTATTAGCAGCCATCCTACACGTTTTCTTCTTATTCTGCAGAGAGGAGGCAAGCGCTGCACTGCTGTACGCGCACACTGCCCCCGTGTGGCACACTTTGGAAATACTGCTCTTAAAAAAAAAAAAAAAAAAAAAAGCACTCAGTCCTATAGCACCGATACTAAGCAAATTGGGTATTGTTCCGTTTTTAATGACGAAGTATCGAAGTACTACTTTAGTATCTGTATACCGTGCAACTAGGGTTGCAGCGGTAACCGGTTTCACGGTATACCACGGTATTAAAATGCATGGTTATCATACCGTGTGCATTTGCTTATTACTGGTAAAAGGCAAGCCAGCGGAGAAACTGACCCGCGCATGCGCAACTCCGCTCCAATTCAGCTACTCAGCACACAGCGGTGAGGATGGCAGAAAGTGCATCAGACAACAAATTTTTTAACAAAAAAAAAAAAAAAAGGCTAAACTAAAATCAGCGGGGGAAAATGACGTAATCGAGGGTCTCACGCACTGTCGATTCGCGAGGTCGTGCACCTCTCCACTTTTGTAACTTCGCGCATGCCGCGCTTCAGCGCAATGAACAAAGTCATGTTTGCAGGGTTCATACACCTTAATAAGGTGGAATTAAAGCACTTGTACGTCACTTTAAAGGTCCATTTCAATATTTTCCAGCACGTTAAACTTAATTAAGTTAAATATTTATACATATACTCAAAATGATTCGAAATAATTCGCTTTTTATCACATTATTTAATGGTGGTTTATTTTCAAAACGCCCAATCTTAACGTCTTCACGTTCTCTCATGTTTCGTCCTGGAATTACAAGAGGCTCGTATTTGTTAACGTAATACAAGAGAACTGTTCAATCAGACAGATATTTGTTGTGAAATGAAGTAGTTACAACTTCAAACATTTTAAAGTACTTTAGCCTAAATTCCAGCACTTTTCAAATCTGAAACACAAAGCAACGTTAAAATTCATCAGGTAAATGTTCCTTCCCCTGTTTTTTAGGGGTGTTTCTTTATACTACCACATATCGTTTCGGACAACACTGCACAGAATGTGACACGGCAAGTATGAACGCGAGGTTCACGCGAAGTGTGCGGCGGAGTCACGCGCTACGGTCACTTGCGAAAGTATAAAAATAGCTTTAAGGTCCTTGCTTTCACTGGATGTGAAAGACGCCATTAATTTACATGCGTTCATTTTCAAATTCTGGCGTGCCTGTTTTTCATATGTTAAAACCAGACTCTTTGTGAAAGCCTTAAAATAGAAATCTCTATTGTGAGGATCATGTCAGAAATAAATCCTCTCTTTCTGCAGTATCTGGTTATATTCCAACTTGGCAGTAAAATGGACATTTACAACAGTTGTTGATCAGACACTGACTCAGGCTTAGTTTATCAGATATTAAATAATTTAAACTTAAATAATTGTACTGAAAGCCATGATTTAGGTTTCTCTAATTTTGCAGTATTTATATAAACACTTGTACAGCTTATTTTTTTTAAAGGAGATATTTTGTATACAATAGTTCCAGGTTTCTACAATAAATAGTTCATTGAACAAAAAAAAAAACTTTTGTTGTAATTTCTTTAAGGGTCAGTGTATCTTTTAATAATATACAGTTGTGATCAAATTTATTCAACCCCCACTGAAATAAAGTGTTTTGGCCAGTTTGACATTGATTTTGATCATTTCAGTCATCTTATTTACAATTATATCAAAGAGGCACTTATAAATTAGACAAACATAACATAATATTTATGATGGAATAACCACAAATGTCTTTACTGTGCTCACATCATTATCAGTTTTATTCAACCCCCTAGTGACATTATTTTTTAGTACTTAGTACAACATCCTTTTCCAGTTATGACAGCTTTCAAGCGTGAAGCATAGCTTGACACAAGTGTCTTGCAGCGACCTATGGGTATCTTAGCCCATTCTTCATGGGCAAAAGCCTCCAGTTCAGTCACATTCTTAGGCTTGCGCACTGCAACTGCCTTCTTTAGGTCCCACCAGAGGTTCTCAATTGGATTTAAGTCTGGTGATTGCGATGGCCACTCTAGAATGTTCCAGCCTTTCATGTTCAACCATGCTCTAGTGGACTTGGATGTGTGCTTCGGATCATTGTCCTGTTGGAAGGTCCAACGTCTCCCAAGCCGCAGGTTTGTGACTGACTCCATCACATTTTCCTCCAAGATCTCCTGGTACTGAAGGGAATTCATGGTACCCTGCACACGTTGAAGCTTTCCTGTACCATTAGAAGCAAAACAGCCCCAAAGCATAATTGACCCCCCGCCATGCTTCACAGTAGGCAAGGTGTTCTTTTGTTCATAAGCCTGGTTCTTCCTTCTCCAAACATAGCGCTGGTCCATTGTCCCAAACAGTTCTAATTTAGTTTCCAAAACCTGTTCCAAAACCTTTGTGGCTTGTCCACATGACTTTTGGCATACTGCAGTCGACTTTTCTTGTTCTTTGGAGTCAGCAAGGGGGTGCGTCTGGGCGTTCTGGCATGGAGGTCTTCGTTATGCAGTGCGCGCCTTATTGTCTGAGCTGAAACTTCAGTGCCCACATCTGACAGGTCTTTTTTCAGTTCCTTAGCAGTCACGCGGGGATTTTTCTCCACATTACGCTTCAGGTAGCGCACAGCAGTCGCGGTCAGGATCTTCTTTCTGCCACGACCAGGTAACGTTTCCACTGTGCCCTTTAACTTGAACTTGCGAATGATACTTCCGATAGTGTCTCTTGGAATATTTAACAACTTCGCAATGTTTTTATATCCATTGCCATTCTTGTGAAGAGCAATAACCTCTTCTCTTGTCTTCTGGGACCATTCTCTTGCCTTCACCATGCTTGGAAACACACCAGTAGATGTCTAGAAGGAGCTGAGTATCACAGTCCTTTTAAATCTGCCTAATTGGTGCTTATCATGCTTGATTGCTGCTCGTTGACATCCACAGATGTTTTCAATACCTGATGGAAAACACTGGAATTGAACCTCTGTTCTTAGGAGTGGTAGTCGTAAAGGGGTTGAATAATTGTGTCAATGAAGAAATCACAAAAAGGCCATTTAATACTTTATGACAAAAAAAAATTGATGCTATCTTAGTTGCATTTAGTTCTTTAACAAGTCCTTGTAAGATTTCATTATGAACACAATTACAAATGTGCACTGAATTCCATAAAACCCTTCGCAGCATTGGGGGTTGAATAAATTTGATCACAACTGTATGTAACATACTGTTATACAGTGATAAACGTGATACCGCGGTATTTTCTGAGACGGTTATCATACTGTGAAAATCTCATACCGCTGCAACCCTACGTGCAACACTACAAACCAACGGACCCAAATGCCATCCCATCCGGACCCAGAATAAATTGTTAAAAATTATTTTTTAATTTTGACGGGAGAATTCATTTTAAACCGGAGCATTTCTTTCAGGGCTATTGAAAAAACACTCCGTCACGAGTGTTAGCTATCTGCCAAATTTGGCCCGCAGAAAAATATAGTTGATTAGCCCTGGTCTAGCGCATGATCTGGCAGCAATATGGTAAACAATTAGAGTTAAACTATTCAGCTCCTGCACAAAAGACGCAGGTGGGTGGCGAGACTAAAATCTCATTAGATACACTGTTGTCACTGCAAAATGTTAATTTCGTTTAATTAATTTATGAACGTCATGCTGTGAAGAAAGCAGCACCTTCTGTGTGATCTACTTTGGCTGGGAATGGCTGGTAATGGCTAAAAGGTGATTACATTTTAGACTGGTCCCTGGCCAAGTGCACAGTTTTACCCATTCTTCAAGGATCCTGCAGTTCGGGCAACTGGTGTGAGACATGAGGTGTTATGCAACACCTGCAGAGAGCTACACTCAACATGGCCGGTGGGGGAGGAGAAGAGAGACACAACGGAGAAAATCTGTACACGAGTTTGGAATGTTTCCAGCATGTCGGGAACTGCTACAGGTGCCACATTTTCACTGGTGCGCTGAATGATTATGATGCAGATAATGAACAGAAACCCACAACTCCTTTGCAAGCACTTTTGTTATGAACACAGAGGACAGAGAAACACTACCCAACAGAGCAGCAGTGGAGAGGACAACCCGCAGCTGTCTACCACAGCCACAGGTCATTCAGGACAGCTGACGCACACACAAAATCTGTGATGTCCCAGATACCACAGCTAACGCCGTCAATAAGCAGTCAGCTCGGTTTTTTACAGGATATCTTGCTTACAGCAACAGCTTTTACTGAACACAAAGATCTTTACACATACCTTGTGATCAAATAATGTCTCATGAAGAATATAACAGCTAGAATATAGTCAATGAAAAGATAAACACCACCTGTTTAGCTTCAGCATTCCGCAGGTTTCTGACTTGTTTTCATTTTACGCTGTCGGCCTTTCTTCGCTGTTTTTGTTTTGGCATGGAATTCAAAACAAACTTGACACAAGAAACATAGTGCAACCCGAGTGTGCACCATCTTACCAAATGCCTGACTAAGGGCTGGATGATTACCTCAAATAATTTGTGTTATAGGCCATCCAAACGAAACAGGCATATGCCAGAAACCCCAGAATGTTATTGACCTATTAACTGGAAACAGTTGTGCCACAAGACAAACTCCGCCGTTTGAAGTTAGTCTCCGATACTGCCCCAGATCCACAGATGTCTGTCTGCAGCTCATTTACACATTTGTTCCATCTGCCATACACTCTCTGTTCCATTTCACACAAATGCCATAAATTACATTTTCTTTTTCCAATTCACAGCTGTACATTCAAACCTAGATGAATGGTGCAAGTTACTTCCCGAGAACAGATCTTTGGGAAAAACAAGCGTAGTTAAGTGTAGTAAAGATGCATCTTCATAACACTAATATTAATTCTGCTCATGCATCTTATTTTGAAAAGGGTAGTGAGCACAAGAAAAATCTATTGAATGTCAAATACCAAAATGTTAGCAACAGATTCAATCATATAACCATCCCGTCTTTTTAAAGATGCAAACTGAGGCAGGAGAATCACAGCAATCTGAGCTCTTGAGCTGAAGTCCAAATGCTTAATTACTGCATTCTTAACAATCACGGCTGGCTTCATGGGTCTGGGATTGACTACTTATGCCTGTAGCCTTTCTTTATCAAAAAAAAAAAAAAAAAAAAAAAGCTGTTTACCCACTATATTAGAAAGAATTTTTGTAACAATAATAATTAATAATAATAATAATAAAAAGAAACTCTTATAGTTTGAGTGTTGGTCTGACAGGACTAACACACGTGAAGCATGGTGTCTTAGAGATCACCATTAACCAAGATAATATCTACATTGTTTCAGTGGTAATTCTGTCCGATTACCATTTCCTATGTCTAACTAATTTAATGTATTAGAGTTTAAATTCTTAGCAGGTTATAGTTATTAACAGAAGTTAATTTTTGACTTGTAACAGTTCTAACAGTTAAAGATTGTTTTTTTTAATTTATAAATAATTACTTGTATTAAAAAGTAACTATTATAGAGTGCTGACACCGACATACACTTTTCCCACTGAAATTGATTTATTTCAGTTTTATTCATTTATTAAGGAACAACTCATCTCAAAAGGGTTCATTTTCAGGGTGGACCATTCTGACCATTCTGGCTCTGTGATTTACCTCGTCCGACCCTTTGCCTGACACCAAAATGCAATACTCCTCAGTGGAATGGCTTTGGGGTTAGCATTGTTTTCACACAGGGAAATGCCTGAATTTTGGCACTCCCATATTTCATCTTCAGAATTATATATTTATAGAGCAGTGCTAATAGTTACCTCTTATCACCATGGTCGTGTGGGGACTGCTGTAACCGAACAGATCACACCAATACTGTTATTGTGCAATGACAGTATTAAAAGAACAACATTCACCTGAGGGCACAGTAAAGACACACACACACACACACACACACACACACACACACACACACACACACAACACACACACACACACACACTCTCTCTCTCTCTCTCTCTCCTCTCTCTCTCTCTCTCTCTCTCTCTCCGTCTCTCTCTCTCTCTCTCTCTCTCTCTCCTCTCTCTCTCTCTCTCTCTCTCTCTCTCTCCTCTCTCTCTCTCTCTCTCTCTCTCTCTCTCTCTCTCTCTCTCTCTCTCTCTCTCTCTCTCTCTCTCTCTCTCTCTGGGCTGAGACATAAATAGTACTCGATCACAGCTAAACACTGCAATCTCTCATTTACTAACAGTAAGTTTTATCAGCATGGGGAGCACAAAATAACAGACCAGTCACTACATGTTCTTAAAGCTAAAGTAAACGTTGGCAGTTGAAGTGCCTCACTGGGCCTTTGACAATGCCAGGTGATGGATACTTAGCACAACAGACCGAACAATATTTCAATCAACATTTGATTTCTTTCATTCAATTATATTTCATCTATAATGGTTGAGTCTGCTTAGTACATGGTCCCCTTTATTGAACAGAACACTTTTTAGCTGCTTTTGAACACTATAATTTCTCCTTTAAGCATATACATTTCCACTTCCTAGAACTAGAAGAAGAGAGATATACAGAGAGATGGGGGTAATGCTTGTGAGCGGGTTACATCATCAGGGATTACAGACATGCTACAAATGGTAATCAATAGCTAGTTAAGGCCAGATCATATAAAAAAACATTGACCAAACTACTCACTGAGTTTCATATTCTGCACAAAAGCAGGAAAGACTGACCTCAAAACAACAGACAGGTGCAGGAACAAACATAAGAGGTCAGTGCAGCTGAGCTTAGATCAGTGTGGCATGACTCGTAGAAGTTGTCAGAGCAAGGCAATAGAGGGGGGGAATCTACTCTTATATTTGACATTTTTCAGAGATTATCTATAAAATTACACTTATTTGAACCACAGCATGAAGTGTTGATTTAGAAGAACACTCAAAGTGAATAAGGGAAAATATCACTACCATTTAATGACATCCAGAAAGGCATCACTACACACCACTGAACACAGACAATTTATGTCAGTTAAAGCATACATACATGCTGGCGTCATCTCTTAATGTCTAGTATATACTCAAATAGTGCCATCAGTTCCAAGTATTTTGACACTGGCATTTGGTGCTCATTTTCCCCTTCTGTACTGATGATACAAAGCAACCTTGAGTGTGAGAAAGGCATTACTTTGAATCCTACTATGCAATCATCGATTTGTAGCTAAGCAGTTTTAATTTAACAGTGTAAAGGCACTGGTTGTAATGTAATTGGTAATCTTCCTCATGTGAAGTGCAGAAGGCTGATACCAATGCCCTTTAGAGCATACTGTTGGGATCAGGACTATTCATCTCTCCCACCTATGGCTCGTGTAAAACTACTAGATTTAAAGGGAGGAGCCTGGTCGAATGATCCCATCACTCATAGGGTTTAACTGATCCACTCTACAGCTTCAGGCTGGCACCACCTCCACCACCCTGAACTGTGTCTCCATACACGTTTTACCCAGACCAATCACGGTCTTCCACTGATGTACAAGACACGTCTGTTGATAAGAACAACCAATCAGGACAATATAGGACATAGAAACAGGGAAAAATTGAACAACGAAACACAAAATATTCCTGCTACAGCATGCTTTTGAGATTAGTTTTTCTCATCTTTTTCCAACACCATTCCTTTGATGGTTCATTCACACACTTTGAAAGAACTTTGCTCAATGACCATGTGTGAAATAGGCCTGAACAGTAGGTAGTAATGCCAGAGCAAAGCTCAGAAACTTCAGAATATACAGCACATTTAACTTTGAAAAGCAATAGTCAGGTTGCCAAAATAAAAGCTCCATGTGGTGTTAAATATTAAAGATTCTGGTATGATATAAAACATGAATGTTGTCATAACATACAGCCAATAATGAAATACAATGCAGTGTTTAAAAACAAACAAACAAAAACAAATAAACCCCCCCCACCCCAAGATGATTTTGCAGGTCAGACCCATTTGGGGACTGGATAGACATGGTCCTAATACTGTGATGAGCACACCTCTGTCCCATACACTCAAAGACCTACGCATGACACACACGGAGTCTACAGCTCTACATGGACACACTGAATGTGCTCATTAATTACAGTATCCTGAGGCGGCTCGTTTCGCTTTCCCACTAGTGGTTTTCACTGGCTGGGTTTGTTGGACTCAGAGACCATTCAAGTGTGATGAAAGCCGTGTGGGAGGGAGAAAGTGATGTCAGCCTCGCGATAAAGAAGGAAAGACGCAAGCTCTACCCATAATTCCATCTGACCAATTTACACGAAAAAGGAGGACATTTCTGGCAAAGTACGTATAAATGCAGTACGTAATTTTTAGCATGTGCGTGTGGACAACATTAACTGAATGAGACAGCCATCATGGATTTAGGTTCCTTTGGGGCTTTAGGTGTTACGGTTAAGTATTTCCCCACACAGCACACCAGAGATCTTTTTTTAAACGGCTGACGTTTTTTTTGTTTTGGAGTACAAGATTCAGATGATTAAACGATCTGTATACGTCAGTTCATTGCAAGCGTTCCACATCTGTGGTAACGCTACTGTGTGCATTTAGTGCACAGGGAAAATTAATCATCATCCATTACAAACATGTGAGCTGTGTTTCAGCAATGGAGCCTGGTCACCTTGAGTTTCTCCAAAACATGTTCACGCTGCAGCTTCACCTTTAAGTTAATGAACAATCTATCAAACTTGATGTACAACAATTCTCTGAATGTACAACTCAATTTTTTTTTGCAACTTCAAAACCATAACAGGGCTTCTCTGGGCATTAGAAGTCACACTTCATTTTTAGAATTTATATGAACACATGTAAATGGAACATGCTATGCTCTGTGTATGGGTGTAATGCAGAAACTAAACAGGTTCATCAGTGTAATAGCTGCTCAGCTGTTCATTTTTAGATATACAACATGCTTCGACTTTTAATGTGCGAGGGAAGAAATAATAAATCATGGTGAACTCTGATGTCTTTATGCCCCCTTAGCACAGCTCTGCAACGAAAGTAATGAACAAGTATACTGCACTAACAAATGTGCAAAGCCACAGTGCTGACAGCATAGTCACAAGCAATCTCCAATACATTGGTCATCAGCTGGGGTGTTAACTCCCCTAAAACAGTGTTACCATCCAGGTAAGAGCAATTCATTTACCATGAATTAAGAAATTCATTGGCGGGATTGTTGCAAAATCTTGGCATAGGGCTATAAACACAATTTCTCAACAGCATAACTTAAGAGTCCATTATATTTGAATGCATTTCTGCAAGTCGCCCAGCAGGGAGTCCACCTATCCATGAGGGTTGTGATGAGCTTTCGCTGTCCTACTTACTGCGTGCGTGCGCTCACACACACACACACACAGATCCAATTACTGCCAGTCAGTGATCATGTGCTCCCTCTCTGCTTGGCTAGACCGTGAGAGGCTCTCCGTGATCGTGCAACATGAAGGCAGAACGAGGAGACGGTGACAGAACTCCAGTGTTCGGAGTTAAACAGAATACAGCTACATTCACACCCCCCCCCCCCCCCCACCAGATACATTCACACCGCACTACCCCCCCCCCCCCCCCCCCACCCACCCAATATGCCACTGCCTATTTTACTCAGAAGCTCACAGAAAGCAGCTTTTAAAAAAGTGAAGCAGCCAAACGACCCCCCCCCCCCTTTCTGTGGTAGAGTGCTTTTAAAGTTTAACTTTTCAGAAAAGTGCCAAGTGACGTCAACCACTTTTTATTTATTTATTTTTATCAGCTGGCCAATCAGAAGAACGAACAGCTGCTCAGAGGCCGGGCGGGTTATAATAGTACACCGATAGATTTGATTAGTAAGCAAGTATACGCAGCTTCAACCAGAGGTATAAACGGAAGGAGGCCTCCTCCTCTCCGTGGGGAAATGCCGTGGAAAAATGCTTCCACTTATTCGGTATGACCAGAAACAGAACAGAATTGAAAATGTTGCCATTGTGGTTACACTGTGTGGATCTCATTAGCTGCATGTTTTGCCTCGGCACTAAAAGACATTGTGTTGCACCTCTTCTATGCAAGAACGTCCTAGCAATCTTTTAGATTTCTGAGTTCTAAGTACCTATAAGTTCAGCGGCGGTGAGTACAAGATACAATTATATTTCAACCCAACATGTAGGTTGTACATCTAAAAATACACAACTCCGTGTTAATGCAGTCACTTATTACAAAACAGTCCAGTTTTATACAATTGTGTGTCAAACTAAATGAAATGATAAAAATATTAAATCCTCTAACTGGCCTTACAGATTTTTCATCCACGCTGATATGATTGCATCACATAACTGCCTCACTTTTATGCTACAAATCTCCTGAACTGCCACATCCCAAAGGTGCTCTTGTCAAATCTATTGACGGCGGAATCCAGTGAAATACACTAAACTAAATTTTATGGTCATAGAAGCAGTCAGCGATGCCTTGGGCTTCTGAAAACTTCAAGATGGGGGTTATATTCTAGGAGGGTGCATAGGGCAACAACAGTCATCCAAAGATTCAAAATGAGTATCAGAAGACTTGTGTGCAAAGAAACACTTCAATCACACTTTTCCTCCAACACCTGCCTGAACAGTTGATACAGGGCATGTCAGATCCAGGGATTCGTGATGTTTACAATGAATTTAGCCCCATCTGCATGCCACAGCAAAAATCAACATTCATCAGACCAGGCAATATTTTCCCGTCTGAAACTCAGCAGTTTCGATAAGCCTCAGATTCCTGTTCTTGGCCTACAGGAGTGGAAATCAATGTGGTCTTCGGCTGCAGTGACCTATAGTCTCAAGATCTGATGTGTAGTACGGACCAAAATGGTTTCCTTCTCACCAGAGACTTCCTGTCAGCTCAAACCAGTCTGGCCATTCTCCTCTGACCTCCCTAATCAGCAAAGCATTTACTGCCTAAAGATCTGCTGCTAACTGAATGGTGTCTTCATACAATTCTGTGTAAAGTCCAGAGAGCATCTTGTATGGAAATCCCAGGAGATCAGCGTTTTCTGAAGTACTCAGTCCAGCTTATCTGGCCCCAACCCACACACCACTCTCGAGGTCACTCGTGTTTTTTCCACATTCCAACGTTTAAGGTGAACATTGCCTGGTGCTCCTCGCCCATTTCTGGATGGTTTTATGGTGCTGCTGCCAAACGATTGGATAATTATATGAAACGAGGAGGTGTTCCTAACAAGGAGACCAGTAAGTGCACATTATAAGCATCCAGCCATGCCTGCCTTTTGGGCCAAACCAGGAGACTCATGAAAGGGGCCACAGGCAACACTACGTGCACAGGCTGTACATCCTGGAACTTCTGTGGACTGCTGGTTTACACAACAGGCACCTCTGCTCTTTCCAGCCTCCCAAGGGACCCGATAATCAATACCTGCAAATGGGCACAGAGGGATGGTTCTACCTTTGAGTGCTGGGAGCTTCTGCAGCTCACGGTTCTTGCTGAGGTTAAAGCGTGACGAACTCTGTCTGCGCTCCTTCTTCACGATCTGCGGGCCGCCCGAGTACTTGATCTTGTTGAGCTGAGTCGGGGGCGGGGTGCTGTTGCTAGGACGCTTGCTGGCCGTCTGCTGCTGCGCCTAAACAAACAAACAAAAATAAACAAAAGAGCCACATGCAACGCCACACGGAGTAAGGAAACGCTACAGACGAATGAATCCTACGGGAGGGAACTTATTTCCATGGTCAGATTTGGCCTCTGTACATTAATGAGTGGATACAGTGTGGTCTCAATCTTGGATTTAAGATAATATTGGGTTTCATAGTTCATTTGTATTCCTAGGGACTCACTGCAATAATGAGATGAATTGTTCTCCAACACAGACTGCCGGGCTAAAAGGTTGCAACCCAGCCAAAAATCAGAGCAACAGCTCTACGAGTAATTCAGTTTCTTTTATCTTAAGATGGACGGACTTTGAAGTTGCCCACATATAAAGTAAAGCTGTGCTGTTCAATTCCAAGAAGAGAAGAATGAGCCTTGACAATAAATACATAAAACTAAATCTGAGATGAGATATTAAAAGTATCTTGGTCCCCCCCAGCAAGTGTGAAAAAACAAACACACACACCATAGAGTGGACAAATTCAAATCTACGCTTAGCTTGGTAAAGATGAAACACTCTACTCATCTTTACAGACTTAGGAACAGATGACGGAGAAGTTTTAGATCTGCATTTCTTAAATACCCAGCACCCATCAAAATAAGCCAACTGCAAATGACAGCAACTGTGCCCTGACGCATTTATATAAGTATAGTTACTTAAGATGTATAACTAAAAACCCACAACATGGCAAAAACAAGAACAGGAACAATGACCCGCACACAACACCATCAGC
This sequence comes from Brachyhypopomus gauderio, assembly GCF_052324685.1. Lineage (NCBI taxonomy): Eukaryota > Metazoa > Chordata > Actinopteri > Gymnotiformes > Hypopomidae > Brachyhypopomus > Brachyhypopomus gauderio. The sequence continues at coordinate 19,299,389 of NC_135225.1, forward strand.
GGCACCATTTCCAAGAATCTCGGCATCAGCAAACAGGCAATAAATCAGATTTACTTGGACACAGATGCTTCTGGTACACGTCCAAGTGCTGATGAACAAAACCATTTACAAATCACATTTTTATATACATTCTTGTTTTATTTTTGGACTGCTAAAAGGCTGGTCTGACCACACAAGACATTTATTGAGGTAGATCACGGTAATAATTGTCTAACCAAGGTGCAGAAAGTTCTCTTAAGTTTGCCACGTCTACAATCATCTCACTATAACAAATCGGCATTCGCAGGCAGAATGAAGCAACAGACATTGACTACAAAACTACAAAAACTACAAAACTACACCAACAAAGCCTGCTAAATGCCACCACTGTAGCATACATTACCACTAATTACTCTGACTTGGATCTGATTGATTAAGATGAAGGAGTTGGTGCTGATTTTGTGTGTGCTTTGCTTTAACAAGAATGTACACACGTTCTGGAGTAAAAGTGTTACAGAAACAGGCAGTTAACACTGCCCAACATCCTTACTCAGCACTAACTCCCAGTAAATACATTAAGTACTAAGAAAGTAAAGAAGTCACAGAAACGGTGCAAAATGTGGTATGGTTGCTAAAGAGAAATGTGACCGAATGTCACATTACAGCTAAATTACAGCTAAACAGTTCAATTAAAGTTCTGATTAAATCCATGTTTCCCTTGTTTTACTGTGGCAGATCAACACACACACACACACACACACACACACACACACACACACACACACAATATATATATATCCATCTCCTTGATAGCCTTCCAAGTGTTACACCTCTGGGACATGACCACAGTTGGTAATAAAGGTAATAAAGGTTGTATCTACATTGTTATCTACAAGTTGCATATCCTAGTAATCTATTGGACACTGCAATGTGCTGAATAATGTTTGCGTGGCCTGCTGAAAAGCTTCACAGAGCAAATGATCCATGCTCGGTTTTTGACAAGCAAGATCTAGTTTTTCAGGCACATATACATATGAAAACTCTTTGTATGTTAGCAGGGAGACACCTCAGCATTTCATTGGCAGGAAACAAGCCACGGCTTTCCTTCAGAGGCTTTCAGCTAGAAAGCACAGCTGTGCCTCTTGCTCTACACAGGTCAGCTGCTCTGGTTAGCTGCTCCCTTCCTGACAAAACACTCCAGACTGAACCCAGCCAAAGTGCTTTAATGGCCCTGTGTGCATCATACACCATCAAACGACCCAGGCAGATCATTTTAAGTATTCCAGTTCTGCCCCTACCTGGATATATATATATATATATATATATATATATATTATTATACACACATACATACATACATACATACATACATACATACATACATACATACATATATATATATCGCAGCCAGCCAAAGACATTGCATAGCTATCACTTTAATTGATATATTTTAAAAGTAATTAAGGTTAGCCTCAGGGAAAAATATATTGCTAGTTTCTCTAATTGCAAAGTAAAGCACACCTTTTATGTAGCCACAAGTAAACTGGAGTATGACTCACAATTATCCATGTGGCATTACTCTGGGAGCCACAGAAACCAATTTTAAAACATTAGGACATTCAAGTAAAAAAGGACTCAGATTTATTTTACCTCATCTGAATTGTCAGTTCCAGTATCCTTTCCAACGCTCATGTTACTGTTTTTGGTGCTGCTTTTTGCAGATTTCGCCGATTCCTATGAAAAGAAAAGAAAATCACATTTTTTCGCCAGCTCAGTGTCAGATCACTGAAATGACATCGCTAGTCTCAGATGCGCAGATCACCGAGGTCGTTTGAGAAGCGCAGCACAAACCAGATCAACATCATCGAGTGATCGGCGGCACACACACACACACACACACACACACACACACACACACGACTGTTGATCATCAAACTGACGCATCGTGTTGCGCTGTCGCTGATGTCCATGCCGGGCTAGCTGGCGACGAACCAGGCTCATCATCGAGCACGTTATTCGTGCTGATAAACTTCTTACACGGTGCGACTTGCTTTCTGCAGCTAATAACATTAGATCTACCAAGCTAGGCGGGCGAGCTTGCCGAGATACGTGAGGTTAGCGACAGATTACGTGCTGCTGTTACTCATCTCCAGATCGAGACGGGCTGGTTGGTGCGACAACGAAGCCTTGGAGATGTTTCAGGGACAGTAACCCAGCTAGGGTGGCTGGATAACAGCGGAGATATTCTAACACTGTGAGGTGCAGCTGCGCAGCGTTACCTGCTAACGTGATCTAGTCAAGTTCGGCAAACCAGTTGCACAGCCGTGTAATCACACACATCTCTAATGAACGCCTGTAAGTGACCAACACATCAAAACAATCAAAACAGCGACTGACACGAAAAGGCAAAAGAAAATGACAAGACAACTAGGGCGCTAAGCAGGCTAGCACCTTCAGAGACCCTTAGAAAAGGGAGATGACCAACAACTAAACACGAAACAGGAACACTGACGAGCTGGTTAGCTGTATTTTAACAAACCCTCCATTAAAGTACAGTCAGCTCGTTGTAATCATGTTTAACGCGGATTATAATGATATTAGCCCGCTAGCTAGCTACTTGGGTGACGAGATGGTGCGCGCGCTAACGGTTCGTCGTAGCTATGGAGCGTTAGCTAGCAACGGAACGTACGGGCCTCGACCACACACACACAGCCAGGCTAGCTGGCGAGCTAACGAACTGCTGCCCGCGTTGTAGGACGTATGGAAAATAAACTGCCGTCGCTGACACGGAACCACAGTTTCCCGTAGCTGCGCTGCGACGAATACTTTTACCTTTTCTTTTTTAGCTTTATTCGGCATTTTTGCGAACGTTCTTTCTCACGGTACCTCCGTGCCAGACTTTCAAAGCGATCGGGCGCTCAGACCGTCGCCGCCCTGGCTCACTGCGCACTCCTAGGCCAGGAATATTCTGATTGGTCGGCGACGCGCGACGCTGCCCGGAGACAAGCGGCGGCGTTTTCCTATTGGCCGCGTTTCCCCGAATTAAGTCCGGCGACGAGGGGAGGGATAGCGCCGTTGTTGCTGGCTACAAGTGTTCAGTAAAGACGTTAATCAAAACGATGCTTAAAATCACAAGATTTTGGCTTTTATAATTCATCCTTAATATTTAAACAAAACATGCTATAATCGATGATTGTACGTTTTATCCGCGTATTATAAATAATTTTGAACCATTTAGTTATCAGCGCCACATCGGGTCAATATTAGATGATTTTGATTTCATAAGACATCTGAGCTGACCCAAACTATATCAGCTTTTACATCGAGTCCAACACCCCAGTCGATATTTTTTTTTACCAGAACAGCCTAAACTAGTTATATCCCCGAGTTTCACATTAACATCGGAACACATTTGCTTTCTTAATAAGGATCCCACAAATTATTCGTCACATATATGGGAACAAAATCCAATTCTGTGGTAAATTGATTCTGCCAACTCATAAGCTGCAGTAGAGCGACACAATCTAGCGCCATCTAGCGGTATCCACTAGATCTTACCGAGTGATGCACCTAAAGTGGTGTGCATTGAAATTACACTTATAGAACAATGCAAACGAAGACAAGGTTTCAAGTAATCTAAAAGATTTTATTCTACAAACAGAAAACAGTGGCATTAGTAGTCATGTTTATTAAATAAACTCAACTGATTGTAATTATTTCTCAAAACAGCCGCATAAGCAGAACATCGTATCATTTACACATCTATAACCCGAACGTATGAAAACAGCCTCATTACTTTCGTTTAGACTGTAAATTTCAGACTTGTATATACTTACCTTCTTGGCCTCAGTCGTCTTCCCCAGTGCAAGGCACAGAGAGAAACTACGTTCAGGCTCTTGTGCTCAACAGTTCTTGGCGTTACTGGAACATTTACTGTTAGGAAATTAATTTATTAGTCACTTGAAGTCACTTTCAAAAGCAGTAAATAATAAAAAACACGTTTTCAACTGTGAAGAATGCGTCAAAAATGTTCTATGTAAAATTTGGCAGCTCCAAATTTTCATAAATATTTGCATGTACAAAACGCTATTTTGTGTTCATATATAGTAGTTTGAGTAAATGAAGTGGTGAGAATTACACTCAAGGAGAGGAGTAAAATTATCCCATCAGAATTTTTAGTTGAAAATAGAAACTGCTTCCATATAATATAAAAAGACTTGTTTTGTATTTTTTACTTTACACCATTTCTACAAAATACCTAGTGCTGCAGTAACTCATAACCTGATAATTAATGCATGCAGCTATTATGCACTGTGGGGGCACAACCAAAATTAAACACTTCAGTAGAGGAAAATACGAAAACACTTCTCTCAGGTATTTATAGTCATTTCATAATCCTGATCTACAATAGTACTGTGTGCAAGCTATTATCGACCGTTAGCATAATTTTTTTCTTCCACGTTCTGCAGTCCTGCGTTAACGCGACATGACACTATCCTCCGATTGGCTTCATGTGCGTATTGAGCAGAAAAACACACTGAACTATTTAACAAGATGAACACAGCAAACACGTCCTAAAATATATGAAATAGAACATTATGTACAGCCTATTTCAAACATGCATTTTTTCCATTAGAGGGGAAATAAACCCACAAAAAGGCAGCCACTGAGATTTATTTCAACTAGACCTTGTACACCAGCAACTACAGAACAATATTTTCAATATTGAAACTCACAATACTATATTTGGAGAATAATACACTTCTCTCTATTTTAATGAAACAAAGTAAGCAGGAGTATCCAAGACAAGTGAAAATACAGTATGTCGATCTGGCGTCCTTTCTATGTGGGCAAGAGCTGTGAACAGAAAACATCTTATGCTGAACTTGTAAGAACAAATGTAATCCAAAGATATTTTGCCCCCGCAGCATATGAACTCCACACCATTTTGCACTTCTGAGCTTGTCTCTGGCTCCTGTATTAAGATATCTTTTATTTACTTAAATGGGAGAGACAAATGAAAGGAATGGATTTAGACAAAACTTAACCTGAACTGTAACACATTATACAAAATAATATTTTTAATTACCTTTCATTTTCTAAAAAAGGAATCGTTTCAGCTGCAAATAGAGCAAGGACAGAGCAAGGATTTCAAAACCATGTTCGTAATATGGTACTGTGTAACATTTGACATGTATTAATGATTCATTACTTGATGGGAAAGTGCTCATTCTTTCAGGTGAACCTCCTTCTTAACACCCACTTCAGAATGAGTGCTTGTCAGTCCATTTCACTGGCATTACCTGCCAAAAGGTTAAGAAAAAACATGAAACATCTTGACTGAATAAAGCAAATCAAACGTTTACTAAATCAATCTTACTGAAACATTCAGAGGTTTCAAGCACTCCCCTAAACCTACTGTCTGAAGGTCCTTTACAAAGACTCGAAATTGAACTCAAACGTATCCAAGTTCAGCTGCTCTGTGAAAGAACCTGGTGGTGGTGAGAACGAAACAGTCACAGCCTCTTCAGAGTTCAGAGGGTTTTCCCTCTCCTGGTTATCGCTGGTTTCCATAATCCCAGTGTTCTCTAAAATTCCCAAATTGGCCTCACAGGCGAGTGTGCTTGATTCGTTCTCGTAATGTTCAGTTTCCATACTCTCACTGTTCTCTTTACTTTTCGCCTCTTTCAGTGAGTGTTCCTTGTCCAAGGATCCTGCGTCTGCCAGCAGTGGTTGAGATCTTGCTTCCGTCTCCTTAGACGGTCCCTCCTGCATCGATCCTATGACCTCAGGTAGGTTTTTAGTTTTAGGGTGTTGATCCTTTGTTGAATCGGTACCTCGAAGCGCTGCGTTACTTCCCGCCTCGGAGACGGGATTAGAATCACTTTTACGGCCGGTACCGGCAACGCTGGAGCCAACCATAGGGCTGCTGCTGCTGTAGAAAATGTCAAACAAGTCTTTCGCCTTTGCTGCAGCAAGGCTCGTTTTAGGCTTCTCCGACTTTGAAGACGGGTCACCCGCGTTGGTATGAAGTTGAGGAGGCGGACGCACCACTACAGTCAGATTCTGCTCCTCCTCGGGAACTCCAGGGGCGGCCACGTCAGACTCGAGACTCACTATACATTCGACAGAGGGAGCTGGCGGGACACTCCTGACCTCCTTAATCGGGGGCGCTGCAGGTGGCGTAGGTATTGGCGCCGAGGAGCTCGGAGCAGGAGTAGAATTTGAGGAGTTATTGCTAGTTTTTAGTTGTACCTCTTCACCCCCAAATGCTTTGGAAATCAGATCAGCTGAGAGCACAGCGTCTTTCTTAGTTGCTGGTCCAGGGGATTTGCTGCTTGCTGTAGTTGTGGATCCAGCCGGAGGGAATGTGTTGAGAGGAGCTGGTTTGTTCTGCACTCCAGCATTGGTCTTCCTCAAAAAAGTGGAAGGGGGAGGTAAATTAGGACGAATCTTATTTTGATTATATGCCACCCACTCCTGGGCCGGGGGAATGACCGTCTTGCCGGACAGTTTGATGGCAATGCTCTTGGCAGCGGCCACAGACTTGGCGAAAGCATCCTGGTCCTCTGGGTCATCGCCCGTCTCTTGTGCCGTGGCCTCTGCTGCTCCTTCTTCATCTTCTTTTATAAACTGTGCCGCAATTCTTTCTGCCTCCTTCTCCAGTGCAGTCTTGTCAGGTTTTTTCCAGGTGAATTTGCCAAAGGCAGGACGAGAAGAAGCGTCCTCGTTCTTTTTGCGAAGTTTTGCGAGCATGGCTGGACTTGGCCCACACAGAACCTTAGGAGGTTCACTAGCTTTCTCCGGCTCCATCTTGATGTCTTTAGCAGAACCCTTAGAACTCTCTCGGTCATCTTTACGTCGACCAGGTTTGTCTTTCTCACGTTTCTCCTCCTTTTTCCCAAATACGGACCGGTCTTCACTTTCTTCTTCTTCGTCTTCCCATTTCGATTTTGGCCACTTTACGCCTTCTTCGTCCCTGTATTTTGGTCTCCTGTCTTCCTCAACCTCACGACCATATCTGTATTTCTTTTCATCTTCTCTCCCATACCTGAACCGGTCCTCTTCCTTCCTGTATCTGTACCTGTCGTCATCGTCTTCTCTGTGCTTGTACCGATTTTCGTCTCTATATCGTAGTCTCTCTTCTTCCCCTCTATATCGCTCCTCTTCCTCCTTCCTTTGCCTATACCTCTCCTCCTCCTCTTTTCTATACCAATTTTTCTCCTCCTCTTCCTTCCTGTATTTGATCCGGTCATCTTCCTCCTTCCGGAACCTTTGTCTCTCTTCCTCCCTCTTGAACTTCGGGTGCTGATCTTCGTCCTTCTTGGGTTTAGGTTTATTTTCTTCTTCTTTGACACTCTTGGCTTGGTGTTCCTCTAGCTTGCCGTGTTTAGGTCTGTCGTCCTCTCCAGCTTTGCACTTGAGCTTCTTCCCCTCATCTCGGCTGGACTTGGACTTCTTCTGCTCATCCTCATCCTCATCTTCACGCTTTCGCTTATGATCAGCCAGCTTCCTTTCACTCTCCATGCCTGCTTGGCGGTCCAGTTTCCTCCTTTGTTCATAGAGAGGATTCTCATACAATTGTTTCTATTGAAGAAATAAGAGTGATGATGAGTAAACATGGTGTATGGAACAAAGACAATGACTCATTTGCCATGAAAAGATAGAAAACCGAACTTTGGCTTTTTTTTGCTATTAGTGTCAAATCCAATTAAAACCTTAAAATGTTGTATCTGAAGACTTTTGAGGAAAACATGGCAATTTTCTCTGTAAAACTTTCAGAAAATGGGGTTGCGTGAGACTACCCCCCCCCCCCCAAAAAAAAAAAACCCAACAAAAAACAAAACCCGTGTTGAAGTATTTTTCTAAATGTCTGGCGTAAAGGACCTTGTATTTCTCGTTGTGTGCGTGGCACGTGACGTGGGCTTCTGCACAAATAGGATCTCCGAAAAACTCTCCACACAACTGGCAGAAAAAGCCTCTCGCAGGAATCAAAAACTCTGAGCCTACAAAAAAAAGAAGCACAAAAAACTTGAAAGAACAATTTCATAAAGACATACATTTAAATTAAAAATGACCCTTTCATTGTTCCTGTGTTGAGAGGAAGAGCAAAACAAAAAATTGTATAAATATTTTAGTAAACATACAATTTTTCTGCCCTCACAAAGTCTAAAAGTTTTCATTACATACATGTAGAAAATGTTCGTTAATCTCAAAAAGTATTTAATGCATATACATGTATATCCATCTTTGTGTATTCTCCAGAGTAACTGCAGTACACTGTAGTTAAAGTTGTAGAGCTAGTGAAGATTTCAGTTTAGGTTTCTAAAGAAACAGGACATTTCAGACAAAGGTCCTTGGTATGTTTTCACACCTATACCTGATGAAGGACCTTTGTCCACAACATCTTGTATCTTTGGAAAACTGATGTACTGCACCGCCACATAGCATTTTTAATATCACACACACACACACACACACACACACACACACACACACACACACACGGTCAAAACTAAATAAATAAAAGCTTATACCTTTTGCTGGCTTAGAAATCAGTTCACCTGAAGGCTGTTTTTTCTCACTGTCGGATTTTGGTGCCCATGGTCTGTCGTAGGGATCTACAGTCTTTAAACCAAATGCAAGATAGGTGACTAATTTTACCAAGAACCTTGATTTAAAAAAAGACCTAGAGACTCAACTATGAGCAGCAAGACAAGACCAAAAAAAAAAACACAATACAAATTAATACAACCAACAATAAAATGTACCTCTGTTAGAACATGCACATACCTTCCTGTGTGTTTTGCTGTGCAAGTGTGTGAAAAAATCAAACATGGAACCACTGGTAACGTTGCAGTTTTTGCACCAGTGGTTTCCTGCATCATAGTACTCAAAGAGCTCAGGTGTCTGGTCCGGAGCGTGGCCACAGGCCGCCGCCGTCGTGGAGGACTTGGGGCCCTGGTCCGGGTCAGGGAGGACAAAAAACACATCAGTCAGGAAGTGACAACGCCAACCGAAAGCAGAGCAGCAACAAAACGTACAGAAATCGAGGCACCTCAATTTGAACAAGAAATAAGTTATGGAAAAAAAGTCAATCCTGATTCCGAATTATTGAAATTTGACAAAGGAGTCTTACCTTAGAAATTTAGGCCATCTGTGCTCCAGTTGAGGGGGAGTTAGCCACAGACTTACTAATTTTTCATTGGACTAATAACTGGCTTTTAGTGTTAAATTGTAAGACTTTCAAATACAGGCCATACGAACGTGCCTTCATCAGTGGTGATAGGATATATCCCAGCATCCGCTGCATTTGTTTATAAATGAAAGTACAATGAAGTTTTTTGGTTTATATAGCTCATCATATATGACCTGAACTCTGGAAATACATAGTTCTGTATATAACCATTACTCTAAATATTAATATAAAAATAATTTACTGTTGACACAAAACAGCAGTTCTCAGTAGTGTAGCTAATATACATTACCTCATATACCTAATATACCTAATATACATGTAGAAAGACTACAATACAAATGCCTTTTGTTTGTGGAATGTATGTTATGAAATGAAAAACACTTGGACAGTGTGTATAACCCTGATCCCAACTTGTGTCCCATGTTACTCAGATCAAGTAGGATGACAATAAAAGTCTTGCTGCAATCAGAGGATAAGAACATCATTGAAAAGACAACCAGTCAAGTCAGAATCTAATACAGATCTGACATTCAAGGCCTACAAATCCTCAATTTACTTTCAGTAAGACAATTTATCTAACTACTCAAACTGACCAGAGTACTTAAAGGAAATGACTTGGAAGTCCACCAACTGTCAAACACCTAACGTGTTAATGTTTCCACGTGTGCCACCACTCGACAAAAACAAAACAAGGTACACTGGAGAACAAAGATTTGTAACTTTGCAATATTACAGTCATTACTAGACCACTCGAACTATCTAGCTGGTTAGCCTGTCTAGTCCTGTAGTCAGTATGTGATGCAGCAATTTGACCTACACACATTCCAAACCCAAACGGTCCCGGTTTCTTTGAGTCTTTAGAAACATGTCAACACACATGTCAAATCTACAGTTGAGCACATACGCCATACAAGTCCCTGTACCACACACTGTGCATGACGTGTGACCATAGCACCTTTTAAGATGACGACGCAGTCCAGTTGTTGGCACCTAAATGAAAAAAAAAAAACTTAAACGGATATATTTAATTTCTAGTGAAATCAGGCATGAAAATGGGTCAGGGGTCAAAAAGGTGAGAAGATGGGGGTGCGCGCGCTAGTGTATGGCAACAGGTGATGCCACGGGGGTACGGTGACAGTACGGCCATAATAGTAAAAATACCAAAATTAAGGCAATACTGAAACGTGGCTATTGGAATGCAGAGTGCGGATTAGTTTACTTCTCACTTTAGACCCGCGGGGACGCTAGCGAACGATCCAGGAGGAGCGAGTAACTAGTCGCTACTATTGTGAATGTAGCAAAAAGGTGACATAAGCTACAACAGCGACTAAAAATAATAGCAACATAATAGCAACAGCTTAGTAGCTCTCACACGGCAAGCCTTTTGTGACACGCTCTTCCCTGTTGACTTCTCTCACGGTAATGTGGCGCTGAAAAATATTGACCTGTCTTGTTAATATATGGAGCCAGATCCGTAAACGCGAGAAGCCGCTTTCGCCATTCCAGATGGCTCAGTCAAAACCATTACGTCTTAATGAACCAATAAATACATCAGCAGCGAAAATGAGTGTAAAAATACCACGGTTCATGTGTTTTTATTTTGTCACAAAAGGCTTCCAACATGGGCTAAAACACAGGTTAGACTCAAATGACAAGAGATTACAACTTCATCTTCAACCTTTTCAGCCCTGGCGCAAATGTGATCCTCACACGTCCCTAGATTCACCAGTTACAACTACAGACACACTAGAAAAAATCTTGTTTCTTATTTTGTCACTGTTAACTACAAGGGGTTGACGCGAACTTAATAGGCTTATCTATTTATCTATTTATCACAAGAGCTTGTGTAGCTCTGACAGTGTTCAACGCTGTAGCGAACGGCAGTAACTTTGTTTTACCGCAAAATATGAAAACGATCAAAACCATTAATCACCAAATTAAATCCACTGGGAAATGTACGATCTGGTAAATGTAGTGGTAAATGTACGATCTGGTAAATGTAGAGGTAAATGTACGATCTGGTAAATGTATGATGTGGAAAATGTACGATCTGGTAAATGTAGAGGTAAATGTACGATCTGGTAAATGTATGATCTGGCAAATGTACAATGTGGTAAATGTACAATCTGGTAAATGTATGATCTGGTAAATGTACGATGTGGTAAATGTACGATCTGGTAAATGTAGTGGTAAATGTACGCTCTTCTGCCTTGTCTCCGTCGTAGATAGCACTAGGTCCTAGATAGCACTTCTCGTCCCGCTTAGCAATAAATGAATAACGTTTGTATGATTTAAACGCAATTTGGGGGTGGGGTGGCGAACGTACATTATTACCGGGCGGGGTGTAAAATGGACACAAATTAAGTATTATATCGCGATCGATCGACCGCCAGTGGTTGGTGCCAGAGCGAACTAGTAACTCATTGAATCATAGACGTAGATCAGAGATAAATAAACTAGATTTTTTTCAGCGTGAGAAATCGGATGTGTGGCGTGAGAGCGTGTGAAGACAGTCAAATGCATGTGTCTCACGCTCAATGCATGAGAGTTGGCAACCCTGTATATATAAAAGTAAACCCCCCCCCCCCCCCCCCCTTTGTGCTTCAAGGAGAAAAACTGCTGTCTTATGTTATGAAGCGGTGACGGTTTTCAAAAAGTACAGCCTACGTCGGCATTTTGAGACCAAACACAGAGTTAAGTATGTCAAAATTAGACATCAAGAAAAACAACAAATTGCCAAAGTATTAAAATGCAAACGATCGCTACAGAATGTGTTCACAACCACAAACGAAATGGCAGTAAAAGCTGGTTTTGTTGTGGCTGAAGAAATCGCTCACACTTCAAAGTCTTTTTCAGAATGAGCGTTTTTGAAGCACAATTGCTGTTTTCAGTTATTTGATATTTCAAGTTTTAAACAAAGTAAATGTGATATCTTTGATGTTATTTTTCTTTTTTCACTTGGACAGTTTGATTGTTGATTGATGGTGTAATGTGGGTTTCATTACTTACCAAATTGAAAGGAGTTGTGTTATAATAACAGAGAAAAAAGCAAACATTTTTTTTTTACATCTATGCCAATATATCTGTAATATTTGTAACTTGAATAAGTAATATATTCAGAGGTATTTAACATTAAGAAGTAGTTACATTTATAAGTTACATATGGCCCTCTGTGGGTAACGATTATGGTGATGTGGCCCGCGATGAAAACGAGTTTGACACCCCTGCTATAAAGCCTTGGGGTTGAAACATTGCATGGTCTTGGTGAAATAACCCATGTATGCAGAGAACACCGTCCTACTTCCTGTCTGCAAGGACAAGAAGCTATATAGTTTAATCAGTATACAAATAATAAACCTGAAATAGAAGGTGACCATTCAGCCTCTATGTATTCTGAGAAGTGTCAATCTACCCTCGTATTCGTGTGCCGTGACACACTCCTTCAACTCCCTGCTATAGTTTTTAAAGTCTTCGACGGACAACTCATGCAAGCTGGTAAATAACCTCCTGCACCATTTGTGATGTAACGAGTATGAGCCCTTTTGATATGATTCAATTTTAGCTCTCTATATGAAACCAAACACTGCATCATATCCTCACAGTCATCCGTTGTGTTACTCAAGTAACATGAAAATTTGAAATTGTTACTTGAGGAACAATTCCAAAATGTTTGCTCACGTAACAATTTCAAAACAGGCTCAAGAAAATTTATCAATATGTTGATACCATTAATAAAATTATCCATATATTGCCATGGAGAGTATGCAATCCTGTGTAATATTGACCAATACTTCTATTACTGTTATTGAACCTTTTTTGTTTTCGTGTAGCTATTAGAAGCTGGTCAGAGGGCTGCCATTTTCTTTTTTTACTCGGTTAATTGTCACTAATCACAGGGCATAAAACATGAGGTTAATTTCCAAAGATCAGACAAGGCGGTCCCTTCTGGCTAAATGTACCAGATCATATAGTGATAGTGGACTTTACCAGGGGACTGGTCCTCTGGGCCCATCCTGTAGCCGCATAGGGAATTCTACCTTATTGGCAGGGACGCTGGAGGCACCTTTAGGCTTCTCTGGGCTTCTGGCCATGTCTTTAGACTTGCTGGGAGGAGGTTGGTGCTCATGGTCTCCCGAGCCCCTGAGATTTTTGGGATCCAGACCCAAGATTGAAGCAACCTTCACTAGCTCTTCATGCTTCTTCTCAGCTGCCTCGTGTTCGGAACGCAGTCTGGAAATCTGGGCCATCACGTCCTCCTGAAGCCGGCCGAGCTCCACGAGGATGGGGTCCTTGTGGCCATCTTTCTCCCGTCGCTTCTTTCTCAAAAGTTCCCCTGGTGATAGTTTTTATTTTATCATCATCCAAGCCCCTCTAGCTATCATGACTAACATAAGCATGACATAACTAAGTGCAGGCAAAAAAAAATACCTTGTTGTTTACGCAACGTCTCCAGCTCCTTTATTAGACTATCTTTCTTCTTCAGTCGAGACTCTTTGTCTTTCCTCAGCTTCTCAAGTTCTTCGATGACCTACCCATTCAGAACCATGCTTAGGACTTGCACACTAGGAGCAACTTAGCATGATAAACCAACAGTGGATGAATTGCATTGAAGCTATGAACCAATTACTTATTTGTGTAGCTGTCTACCTAGCTGTAGCTAATTTGGTTTAATGAATTTGGTTAATTTAATTAGGATAAATACAATTAGGATAAATACAATTTAATTAGGATAAATAATAGGCCAATAGTTTGTTTGACCAGTGACATCGAGAACCAGTAATTACCTTTTGTTTTTGGCTAGCGGTATTCTTCTCCTCAGTTACCCTCCTCTGGTTGCCACTGCCACAGGCTTTAGAGGTCATACTGTGTAAAGGCTCCACCTTTGGTCCTGTACAGACACACAGATTATCCACTAGACTCACATCTGAACAGCTAAAGCGCTGTGGTTAACGGAAGATCAAAAAGATATATAGTTATTCACCTTTTTTACCCATCTCTTGTCCTTCGCTCCCTCCTGTATCAATAACTTTAAGGTAGGGTCGTTCTATGGAAGGAGAGTATTCATCCATGGGACTTTGTGGTGGCACGGGCATGCTTGGGGGTGGGTACATGGGCCACGCTTGGGGCAAATACGGCATGTAGTTGCTATACGGGTCATAGCCAGTGGGGTGGTAGTTTGGTGGCATAACCCCGTGCGGGTGAGGCTGCGGGTAGGGAGGGATCTGACGGCCGGGGAGGGGGTGAGCGGAGAAAGGGTTTGTCCCGGGACCGACAACATCGGGAAGCTTGGGAGCCGTGTTGGGCCAGCGCCTTTCGTCGGCGGGCTGGCCCTCCCTCAGGCTCTGCGTGTCGGGCTGCGACGGTCGCCTCTCGGGCGGAACGGACTTCTTCCTGCTGCGGCTGGACGTGCGTTCGCGGCTGCTCTCCCGGCTGGAGCTGCTGCTCCTGCTTCCACTGCTCCTCCGACTGCTGGAGCTGCCCGAGCTCCTGCTGCGGCTCCTGTGTCTCCTGTCCGACTGGTGGCGAGCAGGAGGCTTCTTGGCAGGGTTCTTGCCATGGAGGCGCTCTTGGGTCCTGGCGGCCATCTTGCTGATCTCGGCCATGCCCAAGTCGAGGCCAATAGTCTTCAGGAGGTCCTGTATCTTCTCGTATTCCTCCACCTCCTCCCTAACTTTTGCGTCGTTGGGCCCAACTCCAGGTGGGTAACGCTCCGGTTCCTCTTGAATATGCTTCTCACGTGGAGGTGAATTACAGTGCTTGTCTCTATGTTTGCTCTCCCGCTTTGAATGGCTGGCCCCATCTTCCACAGAACATCCATGAATGTAAGAGGACACTCCATATTCCTTACTCTGCACATCGTGAAGCTGATTTATTACTGGTTTTGCCTCGTGATAAAGTGTGCGGTCATCTCTGGTGTCTCCATAGGCATTTAACGAACTACTCTGTCCTGCTTTAGGTGTCCCCTTAGCTGGACATTTGTCCTCCTCTTCATCCCCATAGAGAAACTTCTCCTCATCTTCAATGTCTAGAAAATTCTTCTTCTTGTCTAGTGGCTGAGATACTGCCTCGGCCATCACGCTGAGAAGCTGACTGAGGTCCGCGTTCTGCTGGCCACCCCGTTCAAGAGGAAGAGGAAGGTCACGGTCGGTCTCTTTGGCAGGCTGAAGTCTGCTTATGAGCTCTTCAAGAACACTGGCATTGGAACTCTGCGCAAACACTGATGTTAATAAGTCCGGGTCCAGGTTTTTGGTCATCGCACTTAGCACGTGTTCTGCCTCCTGTAAAAGGGCCCTGCCAGGGTTTTCTTGTGGAGAATCACTATTCTGAAACACATTAAGTGTTTAAATAAGAACCACACACAGCACGTAAGACAGCTTCCTCTGCTACGACACAAGAGCACAAGCATGCATTTTCTCGGCAAATACAATACGGTTATTATCTAACCGAGCTCGACCCAAGAGTGTACTGCAGTTTCGGTGATTCAACGCACGAAGCCGTGCCTACCTGCGTGATTATGGGAGAATCGGCCTCCGAGGAGCCCACTCTCTTCTTCAGGATGGATTTAGTGGGCATCGCCAGCATGTCCTCCAGCTCCTTCCGCCGCCGAGCCATCTCCAGCTCGCTGAAGTCTTCGTTGCGCCTCCTGCCAGCGGTGCTACTGCCGCTACCACTGCCACTGCTGCTACTACTGCTGCCGCTGCGGCTCCGGCTCCTCCCCCGGCCCCTCCCCCAGCTCCTCCCCCGGCTCCGCCCCCTGCTGCGGCTTCTGCTGCGGCTGTGCGGGCGACTCTTGCTCCTCCCCCGGCTGCGGCTGCGAGGTCTGCTCTTGCTGCGGCTGCGAGGTCTGCTCTTGCTGCGTCCACGGCTCGGCGCCCTGCCCCGGCTCAAGGCGCGTCCGCGGCTACGGCTGCGTGGCCGGCCCTTCTCCGGACTGCGGCTCCTCCCTCGGCTCCTCCCACGGCTAGGACTGCGCTTTCGTGAGCTGCGGTCAACGGGGCCTTCGTAACTTAACCGCCGCGGGGAATAGTCTCTGTGATGTGAAGAAAACACTCAAAACTACAACTGCAGCCATTCAAAATGACTTAAAATAACACTTATCTTGCAATAAAATAAAAGAAAGGAAGGCATATCTTAGAATATCAGGAGTGGCAATGAGAATGTGTTATTAAGAATGTGATGGCTGGTGAAATGCATGTCAACAAGTCAACTGAGGTATCTGTTAAGAGTCGAAGAGAGTCTGACTAGCCCCGCCCCTTTTCTCTCTAGCCCCGCCCTTTTCTCTGACCTGTGTTGCCAAGCATTTTCTGGGTACTACAACACACACCACCAATGACACCTGTCTGTTTATAATACACCGTCTTTTTGAGAGCTTCCTCAATGCAGGATTTCTGTCCTTTCTCCACAATCTGTACAACATAACTGTTTAAAGGTAAAAGGTAAAACTGTTTAAAAAACCACCATGGCCTGATTTGAAAAAAAAAAAAAAAAAACAACAAATTACAGAAATTGTTGCTTGACCTACAAAAATCATATGGGGACATATAACATGGTAAAACCAGGACCTCAGAATACTGTCACAGACCAGCAGTGATTATCTTTCAGCTACTTGCATTCCTTTAAATGTAAATGTGCCATATTTTGTCAATTGTGATTAGTTCCCACCCCAACACTATCCCAGGACATAAAGTGCCTTTCTTACATGCTTTGCTACTGTTTTGCACCATTCTCTCTCTCTCTCTCTCTCTCTATGCACCGACAGACTGATCACGCATCTTTTTGAATGGCTGCATAATGAAAGTTCATACAACCTCACTGACATTATGAACACTGCGCCGTAAGAGGTGTGGAAATATAGTTTTCCATGCACTAAATACACGCATGCATGTAGACCGGAATATCCCAGAGCGGATTCTTCCCATAACTGTCACTGCTACCCTGAGGTCTGGCCATCATTGTGCTGCAGAACGAGAAGAGGTGTTTACCTCGCGCCGGGCCTCTCCGGGACGCCCGTGAGCTCGTTGCCCACGGTTATGAGGAGGCTGTGGTCCAGCGGCAGACCCCTGCGAGGAGGTGACGGGCTGTATCTCTGCAGGGGGGAAAAGAACCACAAGAACATCAGAGCCACGTCTAACTGCAGTGCCCAGTATTAGTGAGTGATGCACCGGGCCTACACGGCTGTGGTCTCGCGGGGGGGGCCCGTCCCCGTACTCCCCCCCCGGCTCCCTCCGCGGGGAGTAGCGCCGTCGGGGAGGCGAGCGCCGCTGCTGCTGCTCGGCGTGTCCATGGTAACCGTGGGGGTAGCCGTTCCTGCCGCGCGCGTGATCGTCGCGGTACGGCGCGCGAGGGAACGAGTGAGCGGCTCCTGGAGGCGGCGCGCGGGGAGCGAAACCGCGAGACGGCGGAGGATAGGCTCCTCGGTGCGGCCTAGCACCGCGGTACATCCTCCCGTCGTGTGGAAACCCTGCTGCGGCGCCCTAATATGACCGGTCTACGGTAGGATCACGATCCGCGTGCGAGCAGCTCGCGCTTAACGTTCGGCACGCGCTAAACTTTATAATAGGCACAACGCGCGGATGAAGAAACATTAAACCTGCTTCCTGCACCGCCATGCACACACCTAAACAGGAAATTACGTCGTGTCTCGCAGGACCAATCAAATACCGAAATTATAAGTCTTTTATTTTTTATTCTTCCTATTTAAAATCTCGTTCATATTTTATTTTACAGGCTGCGTGTTCATTAAATCTGAGCGCTTACTACATGTAGGCGTTGCATTTATTTAAGCACAAATTTTATATAGGCAATATTTTATATAGGTGTACTTATTCTGTTGGGTTTGCAATGAAGTCCTCAATGCAGCATACTATTAACATATAGACATTTACGTACGTACCAAAACTGGGTAAGATTACCAACGTAAAAAGAATCACGAGGCTCATGTGTTTTAAAACTTTTATGTTCAAAACAATGATGATACCAGTATTTTAGTCTGAACTATTTATTCCTCAAATGCTCTGAAGCTGCTACATGTTCTACTGTACTACACACACACACACACACACACAATAATTATACTATTATAATTACATCTTGAGCCTGACTCAAAGACCATCATTCTTAGGAATTCTTCTCCAACCTGAACTGCTAAGAAAAATATTTTTTTTAATGTATGCATTCAATAATTTATCCAAACCTTTATACAGACAGTACAAACATATTGCAAAAGTCAAGACTGCCCTGCCAATACAGTTTTCTCTACAGCAACAATGCAGAAAAACTTATGTGTATTAGCTACACAGTGCCAACAAAGGCCATTTTTTGTGAAATAACCACACAAACTACCATAAAAGGATAAAAAGAAACATACAGGGAACAGTACAAAACTCGACACACATAGTTTTATTCACATCCACACACTTTATAGACACAAACTAAAGCAGTTTCTTGGGATAGTGGCGTCTTCGCTGGTTTGCCTCAATTCAGTCTGTCCACTTTGCTTGTTTTTCCAGATGTACTTTGCAGTCCATTGGATGCTCCAGAGCTAAATTAACTTGAGTCTATCCTGAAGGCAGAATATACTAAGGGATCCCATTACCACCTGCAGAAGAGAAACGCAACTGCTGTATCGAGAGCCAAAATGGCGTATGGATTAGACAACTGGGTAATAGGAAAACTGTCAAGAGGAGTCCACACACATCCCCAGGTATTATACCACTGTATAGTACAGTATCAGGATAACATCACAGATTGGACAAACATTACCACATTTAAAAGGTCTGTATTAATAATTACTTTGTAATGATGGATGTGTAGAATTCAGGAATAGCTTATATCAATAAGGCACATTAAGTGGGATAACTGTGGGATTCGGTAAAAATTCATAAGGAGCGAAAAACATTAACAGTTACTACTGGTGATACATGTATAGTAGCACATACAAGATGTCTGGAGGTTTAGGTTTCAATAAAGCTTCAGAACCGTAGATGGACACACATCAGTTCATATTCAATAAATAGACACAGTAAAGTCCTGTACTCCTTTATTTTCATTTCTTCTGTTAGTTTTCACTAAACAAACAACTAATAAAAAAATCTCCATCTTGCAATAAGCAAAAAGATTAAAGTTGCTTTATTAATAAAGGTTTTATACAGATCTTTTCCAAAAAGCTTCCAACAGATTTTTTTTTTTAGCTTGACAGCGAATTAAAACATGCAATTACATAGTTCACAAGTAGGTTGGTATCCAACGCTGACAACGTAATGTACATGGGAGAAAATTTGTAAAACATTTTTGCAATACAGGTGCACGCAAAAGTAAAAGATGACTTAGATTTCAGAAGGTTCCATCTCACTCATCTCACTTTCCCACTTCTCAAGCAAGTCTTGCATGTTCAAATTGAAAGTGTCAATTCCCTTGCCAGAGAGGTGAACCCCATCTGGTCTGTAGAGGCCAGAGTCCAAACCAGGCATTATGTTCTCATGAGTCAGAGAAGAACCGCCGAGCTCAGAAATGATGGCGTGTACGCTTTTGTTGACGGCCTTGCGCGTATCGTCTACTGCTGCGCTGTCGTCCGAGTGCCTCCAGGATCTGCGTGGCAGGATGTCCGACCAAACCAGGAGGCACTGAGGAAATATGTTCTTCATTGAAATCAGGTCTTTCTTCACTGCTGCCAGAAACGCACCCACGCTCATCTTGCCAATGTCGTTTCCCCCCAGGTGCATGAGAATGACATCAGGTTTGGGCCAGTTGTCCTTGAGCTGGTGCAGCTGGGGCAGAAGCTGCTGCCATATCATGCCCTGCACACCTTTCCACCATATTCGCACACTGTTTGGGTCCATGCCGAGCTGCATACCGATCTCTGGAGATGTGGCTCTCTTCTCAGCCCAGAACACGAGCGAGTGGCCACATATCCACACGTTCTTTACCTCTTTTCGGGTAACTTTTCCTGTAAAGATGTGACAATATAGCAGGAGCATTAACCTCAATAAGACTGGCCATACTGGGAGCGAAGAATCTTCCCTTTTTCTAAAGTGGTGGTCCACATATGGCATTTTTTCCCCCCCACAATCACCCATTACAATTTATTTTTCCTTTCACAAACGTTGACTATGGCGGACCTTTCCCCACATTCATCCTTGCAGCTATACATCTTCATCTGCAATTTCTTCTACACTTTCAGTATGAACCCCTGATCTAAAGACTTAAAGACCATTAAATATCTTGAGCAAATGACTTAAGATGAAAGTTGTTTAAAGAGATTAACAGTGTTTTGAAGACCCTTTCTAGTTATATCCACTAATCACCTAGAAGATCTCAAGAGCAAGCGTTACTCTAGATATAATGTAGAACAGACCTCAGTTTCCTGAACTCAACCCGTGGAGTAGTCTGCACACATTACTACACAGTTAATGCAAACCACTCACATTCCTTTTCAGTCACACTAGCTATCTATCTGTTCCCATACAACCATATGCTTGCTACTTTAAATCATTGTTCTCTGTCTCCTATCTAGCTGAGCTTCTCTGCACCTGCCTTTCTACACAGATAATAATAATAATACATTTTATTTATAATGCACTTTATATTTCAGAGAAATCTCAAAAGGTACACAGACTGCCTGCTGAGGTCAGACAATACGTTCCTGGTCACTCCTAATAAACCCAAAGCTGTAACATAATTTCACTCTGAAGACACTTCTATCTCAGTTTTAAGATATCTGAACCTGAAAGAACCTATACCAAATAAGTAAATTAGTAGTAACACACAACACCACAGACTTATACATTAGCTCACTATCACTATATACCTTATACAGCCTTGACCATTAGATCATTATATATAAATATATAAAATACACCCCCTTTCAGTGGATTTCCCTTGCTCTGTTAGTAAATCCCAAAGCCAAGCTAACTAGCTAATGAGTATTAATGCTATCTAAACTGTAAACCTAGATTTAACTGTGTATCCTTATCTTGTTTTAGAGGAGAGTTACCTCTGCATAAGACGAACAGAAACCCGCTGAGCTAATAAACTATGGAAGTTTATAAAAAAAATAATTCAGGAGCACATGCCTAAACAGGAGTAACTATTCAGTTTTTCACTGTCCTTAAAACCTTTTTTTATTTATTTACTATTTAACTTAAAAATGAATGACAGAGGCTTACTGTCATAATTTACACAATCAAAATAGTACTTTATTAATTAGTTGCCCAAAACAAGGGAACTTCAAAAAAGGCTTGGTTTAGGCTCATTCAGTGTATTCTAATACTAGACAAATGCATATTCTAATACTAGACTAATGCATATTCTAATACTAGACTAATGCATATTCTAGTACTAGGCTGGTAACTGGATCAGACTTCCTGAGCTGACCTCTTCTATGGATTATGAGAGTGGCTCATACCTATAAGCGTCAGAAATGCTAGCCTGGTACCTGGTGCTGTTTTTTGGCTCGGTCCACGTGTTCGCTGGGCCTCCATTTGCTGTTCTTTCTTCAGCTTCATTCTCTGGTTAAACTGCTCCAGCTGCTCAGAGGTGTGAAAAAACAAAGACGTTCAAGTGCACAAAACCGTTACAGCAATTACATGGAATACACCACCGAACAAAATACAAAAAAAAAAAAAAAAGTGGCCAAGGATCCTTCAATCAAAAGAGCGTGCGTCAAAACCATCAGGAGCCCCTTTTCCTGCACACGGGGTGAGAGAAGAATGATGACATACCCTCTTTTTTTGTTTAGCTTTGATGTCTTCCTCCGTTATGGGCGCAGACTGTTTAGACTCGGCGTCTCCTTGGACATCTTGATGCTGAGCGTCTTCTACGGTCTGTATGCTAATGAGTGCAGGCGGCGCATGAAGCATGGTAGGTTTTACATTAAAAGATTTTATCTTCTCAATTTTGACTGTTTCTATCCTTTTGAGGCACCTGGTTGGGACAACAGATTTTGTCTTGGCCGAACCTCCTGATTGTACGGACATATCAAATTGACTTGTGGGAGGGGGAAAAGTCAGAGTGGGAGGAAGCCCAAATGGAGGTGGAGTGGGAAAAGGGGAAAGAACTGGGTACAGCTCTGGGCTCGGTGGCATTATGGTCGAAGGGTTCACTGGTGGAGCATAGGACCCATAGCCGGGTGGGACATGAGGGGGTGGGACATGAGGGGGCGGGACATGCTGAGCAACTGCGTAATGCAGAGGAACTGAAGGAATTGCACCATAAGGCGACGCGAGAGTCTGAGAATTCCCTTTCCGGTCTTCATCCATGAGATAGCTGTTCTCCCAGAAGTCTTGCCTACCTTTAAGGTAGTGTGCAGTCGAGGAGGATTCGATGGATCTCTGAGCATACAGTGAACTAAGAGTCTGAGCTGATGGTGACAGAGGTTCCATTGTTTTGTAAGAATCGAGTTTGTCATTTGATAATTGTGAGGTAAGCTTGTATTGATCTTGTACCACACACAGTTCTTCCGGGCTGTTCTTAATCGTCCTTTTAAGACCGACTAGATCCTTCTCTCTGTCCTTCATAACTGCCACTTCCTCTTCACGTTGGTTTCGGTGCCTAATGGAGTCCAGGTAGCTTAAGTAAACTTCACGATTAGAGGATCTTACTGGAGATACAGAACGCACACCCTCAGAGTCAGTGGAATCGGCCCTACTACTTTTTCGATCGTATCTGCTCATCAACTGCTCATCTTTTTCCAGAGAATGAGACGATGAACTCTGAGGTTTCACCTTCTTGCCATACAAACGTTCCCTTGTCCTATCAGCTAGCTTGCTAACCTCCGCGGTATCTAGTTTAAGGCCGATCGTTTGGAGCAGACTCTGGAGTTTTTCATAGTGCTCCATCTTTTTGTCTCCACGTTCACCGGCATCCTGCGATTTCTGGTGCACTGGGCTACGTTTGGCTTCTACCTTGTACCTTTCAGATTCATTCCGTATGTCATATCTCTCTCTGTTCCCAGCATACATATCCTGAATATGTGAATGAGGGTTTTCATACTCCTTAGCTGGACGATTCTGGTGCTCAAAAGGGTAACGATCCTGGTGAAGTTCAGACTGATCGCGATGCTCTAAAATATGTTTCTGCTCTTTTGAAAAACTACTGTGAGAAACAACCTTCTCCCCATAAAGAAACCGGTTTTCAACCTTAGTATCTGTCCCATATTTCATTCCAACAATTTTAGAAAAGCCACTACCATCTTGCACAGCTCTTTCGTGTGGCAAGAGATCATCTTGGCTGTGGTCGTCCGAACAGGTTTCAACTCGTTCCAATGCAGGGATCCTACCCGCCTCTCTCCCCATCAGAGCAGAATCAGCGTCTTCAGTTTCTTTGAAGGGGTCATACAACTCGTCCTTATTTCTATCCGCATGCGGCTGTGGGTTCTTCGGACTTGCCAAAGGAGCGGAGTCTTTTTTGGCTTCCCGTAGCAACGATGACAGAAGATTTGGATCCGCTTTATTGAGGGCACTGAGAAAACGCTGCATTTGAGTTGTGAGGTTTCCCTTTTGGTCTGAAGCTGAAGAGACGGTGGAAGGCCCAGCACCAACAGTAGACTGGTCCCCAGCCTGGTCAGAAAACTGGGGCTCGCTGGAGTGTGAAGTAGACCCAGAGCCAGGCTCCTCATAGGAGTACACAGCTTTGGACTCTTTTGTACTTTTGGGGTTGTAAAATGATCCCGAATTTGATACTGGGAGCTGCTGACCTGGTGACTTGCTAAATGTTGAGGTCGCACCAATCCGTGAAGTTGTAGAAACTTCATTAATTAGTCTTCTGAACAGATCATCCTTTTTGGAGGACATTGATGGTAGATTAGTACATTTTTCCAGTGAGGTATGAGAGGACGCAAGGGATTTGAGCAAAGCATCTTGAGGAGGTTTAGCAATTGGAAAAAGATCACGACTATAAGTATACTGATCAGACGAACTGATATCACTCTGCAAAAAATAAAGGAAACATATTAAGTCAAAATATCACATTTTCCACATTTCCCAGTTCTCAGAGTAAATGCACTTTCATTCAGACAATGCTCACGACTGCATTTTGCTCATCCCTTTTGAATCCATATATTCATCACACACAGAGTCGAAATAATCTTACAGTAGAAACGTTTCTAATGAATTGGAGGAAAATATGGATTCAGAAAACTGTTTGGTAGGTTGAATCAGTAATGATGTTAGCAGAATATCTGACCCATTAGCAAGACAAAGGGCGCTAAAGGCTTCACAGGAGAGAAGTGGGCTACTGGGTGTCTGGATTACCTCATGAACGTTTTGATAGCTTTAGTCATATTAGTGATAAATAAAACTCAATTTTGATTAAAAATATTACATTTAAATAATTTCCTTGCTTCTCGGGCGATCACTAGATGAGATTTTCCTCCATTTAAAAATGGTGTCCTAAGATGAGACATTTATCCCCCTTTTATACTTTTCCTTAAACCTTCCTTTATGTTTACATTTTGCTTAAAACACCTGCTAACCACCTATGCCTCTGTAGTTTAAATAAAACATAATTTTCTATGATTTTGTGGGGGGAAAATCTAATTAGTTGCTGTATTATTGAAGGAACCTGGATGATCCAACATGCGTTCTGCGGTTAATCTGTAGGTATTCTTGGTGCAGTAGGCTATGCTTCACGACACTGTACATTACATTCTAGCACTTTTGCGGAAGAAATAAATACTAGTACTTCTGAGTGAACAGAAGTCTCTAACTCTACCAGAATCTCCATTTTTTTTTGCATTCTGGCAATCTCAATAATCCTAAATGCATAAACCATCATGAGCTAAGATTAGACAGACCTGAGGCTGTTCTGTGAGAGGCTCTGGTCGCTTCTTCAAGATGGACTTCTTTGGCTGAAGATCTGGTTTTATGTCGAGTCGCCAGGTGCTTTCATTTGGCAATGAAATGTCCAAGTTTTCTGAGCAAGAAGCAAACGTGCTTTCCTTTTTGATTTCGGGCTCATCACAAATAGTTTTACCTTTTTGTTCCATGGCCATAATTGCTCTTTTACGGGCTATAGATTCACTTAGTTCTTCCAGTTGTTTCTTTTTGCGGATTAATTCTTGATCTTCGATCTCAAGTGAAGAACTGCGCACGATCCACGCAGGAACAGAGCTAGCCGTCTCATACAAGTCGGAAGTACCGCTCATTGGGTACCGCACTGGTTCCTCTGGTGTCACACTTCTTTTACTTACCTTTAGAGAAAGAAGAAGTAAAAAGTAAGACGATCAAATGGTCAACACTGAACACAACTCGGAATTTGTACGCCCGGAGAAAACAGACCTGTTTCTGGGGATCCATGAGAAGTTCTGAGTGTTTCTTCAAAATGGACTTCACTGGTTTTGCATCAGTGACCCACGCGTTGTCTGAACACGTTTTGTGCTGATAATCAAACGTGGCGAAGCCATGTTGTCTGTCCATTTGGAGCACATCTTTAAACGACTTCATGTTTTGCTCCATTGCAATAATTGCCCTTTTCCGCGCTATCAGCTCGTTAAGCTCCAACAACTCCTTCCTCTTCTTCGTCAACTCGTCATCTACATTCTCAGCACCGGACGGACCCGTAAAGCTGGAGGCGCTCTTCTTCTTCAGGACCTCCGTTTGCTTCTCAGGGCTTCTGCGTTTGCCAGAATGTTCCTTACTGCCTCTCTGCTCTTTGCGATGCTCGTCCCTCTGCTCTGGGCTGTGGCTTCTCTTCTTGGCCATCCGACCGCTCCTCTCCCTACTCCTGCTGCGGCTGCGGCCGTACCTGTGCGCCCGCTCCCTGCTGCGACTGCGACTGCGTCTGCTTCGGCCCGATCTTCTCTCGCGGCTGGAGCTCCTGTGTCTCCTGTAGCTGCCGCTCCTGTCACGGCTGCCGCTGCCACTCCGGCTACGCCTGCGACTCCTGCTCTCGCGACTCCTGCTACTCTCTCGGTCTGCTTTACTTTTCTCTTTCTCTTGTCTACCTTTAGTCTCCTGCTGTGAACCCTTTGGTAGTTTAGCAGCTTGGGACGAGTCAGCCTTTCCCTTTTCTTGCTTCCTATAGGTGGAGAAAATCACCAAGAACAAAAGTCAAATTTCTGGCTTATAAATGGCTCCTACTAGAACACAATCAGGCCTGTCTGAGATTACCTGAGACTACCAGCTGAGGCGATCCGGTTTACAAAAATGCATTCAGTAAAACAAATTCTGGGAATATTTTGCCACAGTGGTATTAGACAATGGCTTTCTGCACCAAAAAAGCCTAAAATATGTCACTGGTCATTTAAAACACGTCACTGGTCATTTAAAACACGTCACTGGTCATTTACTCACACAGCAGCCATCAAGTCTCCGTTTCTCCCCTCGTTCATGATCTTCTCCTTTGGATCCCTCAACAATTTGATTGTCATTTTCTTCTGCAAAGGTCAATAGCAAAATAACAGTCAGTGATCCATACCAAGGGTTTGGGTGGTTCACTTTCTTTACATTTAAAAAGTGTACCTTCTCTTTCTCCCCAAGGGCTTCTAATTTTGGCACAGACGTGAAGACGCTCTCTGTCAGCTTCCTGATTCTAATAGCTCGTTTAACTTCTTCACCTCCTTCAGGCTTGGAGTAAAATAGAAAGTTGTATTAAAATGTACCGTACCCTATTATCAGCACTGAAAATCGTACTTGAACAGAAATCAAACGGTTCTGAGTTGAACACCACCCGCCATTCCCAAAAAAAAAAAAAAAAAAAACAAAACACCTCTTACCGCTAACGTGAACTCAACCTTTTCTGCCACCGTGAGCTTGATGTCATCCATGACCTCACTCAGGTCAAAAAACAGTTGTGGGTCTTGCGGAGTCTTGATGAACCCAGAGCTACCATCCACTTTCACAACAACACCCTGGCAGGGGAAGACATGTTATGAAAACATTAACTCAGGCTGGTTCCAAGGTTGCCATCTTGGGTTTTTACTAACAAACTACATATTTTGGGTTTTTTTTTTTTGGCTTTAGATGTAAAGCACCAGGTGCAAAAATAAAATGTTTCAAAACTACCGAAGCAGTTCAAATCCTCTCTTGCATCAGAAACCCATGCTTACACAGGACTTCCTCTTTTAGATACTATTGTCATTTTCTCTTACTTTCACTATATATAGTCAACTAGCACTGTCTGGTTTCTGAATACACCGTGTCCTTTTTGTTGATAGGCAAATGTTCGTATTGTTGGAACAGCTGCTGTAAAGGAGAACTGTATCGACCACATTCCAAGAATATGCACATGGTCACAAGGCTCCAATAATACGCTGCTGTGACAGTTGCTGTCTGCTATTGTCACAGCTCGCACCGCCCCTTTGACACCCACATGCTGCCTTTAAATTATTCGTGCCACTCCACAAGAAACTGGGTCAGTACAGACAGCATGCTGACTATAATCTTCCGACACCTCTCAAGAATTTCTCTCCAGGCACCTGCCACATCCTTATTCAGAAATATCTCCCAAATACTTAACAGCAGCCTAAGATAGAGCATAAGAAGAAATGCTTAATTCACGAAGAAGTAAACTGTAATTCTACCTAGCTTTCTAACTAGTAAGCTTTCTAACTTATTGCTAGATTTTCTAACTATCTATGATCCACTGAAGGAGACAAATATGACATTGCAATTATATATAAAACTTTAACGTTAACGGTTTCACCATTAATAGAAGACTGTACTACATTTAAAAACCGCAGAGCGAGTTATGGTCATCAGTCCCAAACCTTTACAATAAATAAATACACCCAAAGCATCAGTCTTTCCTGATGTGGTTTTTCCTTTGGGGCATTTCATTACTCCCTAGCACCAGACTCACGATCTTGCGCTGCTCTTCCGATTCGGACTGGAAGGTGTCCGGCTGGATCTTGATGTTAACGGCACGCTCCTCCTTGGTTTCCCGGTTGGTGGAGATGTTGAAGTGGACCCTGTCCCCCACCATCATGGTGGCCCGTGTGGTCACATCACCTGACCTAAAAGGGAAGCGTTTCTGTGTGCCTTCCACCATGGAATCCAGAAGACCCTGGGTTAGCTTCTGCTCCTCAACCTGCTCAAAACAAAAACTGTGAATAAATAAACTGTGAAATCAAGAAGTTTACATCACAAACTTATACAACATCATCTATTTCTATGTAATTAGACTTGGGTCTCCAAGCTGAGCTATGTGTGTGTGGGAGTACAAGTGGCCTTAAGCACCAGGAATGTGCTGAGCTGTGCCCCCCTTACTATCTGGGAGAAATTAGGTAAACATGTTCCAGGACTTGATCAAGAGCCACTGAAATGTACCAATAGATCCAGCTCATAGCAAACTCACAGTATATATCTAGGAGCAATATTTGTTCATGCTGACAAGGGAGGACAGTGTAGACATTACTGAGGTCAGTCTGACCCGATACGCCAGTCCTATCTGCTGAAGATACGTCACCCAATCAGAGAAACGGTGATCAGGAGAGAATTTAGAATGCCAATCGGACATATTGAGAAGGTTTCCCTCTCAAGACTGAATGGATTGTTAATTATTAGGCTAACCTGTTTGACTAACTTCACTTTTAAGGCGGTCTACTAAAATTCACAAGCCAATCATGATTTCCTGCATATCCCCAATTAACATCAATTGTCTTAACTGCCATAGACACTTTATTGAATAGAACACTAATTTGTTACTGTGTCCGAGCGAACAGCAAATGCCAATTGAGAAACATGTCCAATATATTTGTCCTCATTTAGACTGATGACGTGATCAAGTACCACAAAATAAAGCAAATGATTTTCATTCATTATAAAATGTTAGCATCACTAACTGTACAGGTGAAAGGGCCGTACAGGGGTAGTGTTTTTCTTAAATTCAACGTGTTCACCTCTTTCTCCTTCTTTAAGCTCTTTGGGAGGATTTGGAACACTGTCCCCTCATACGTCTCACTGCTTATGTCCTCATTGGCTCCTGTCCCCTCCGTGGTCAACACCGAAGACACAGGCTTCCACTACAGAGAAAATACAGGAAGTGTCACTAAACACTATTAAGCAACTTTAAAACAATTTTTAAATACAGAATAATTTTACTGATGTTAGGTCAGCATAATTCTCCATCCTCTTGTTTTCACAAAAACACGTGTAACTAAAAAACACTGAAACACAGCCTGACAACCAGCAGTGTTATAGGAGACTTACCTTGTCCTTGGCTCCAGGGACATCAGTGGCTTTCTCCTTCACCTCAGCAATTTTGTTTTTTGCCTGCGTATCAAAGACCACCGAGCCCTCAGGGAGTTTTTTCAGTCTGATGGCCTTCACCGTGTCTTTTACCTAAAGCGGATAAAGTCGGCACGGTTCGTTTGTCCACGCTGAAGATGAAGAGGTGTAGAGACGAAGAGCTCGTTCGACTCACGCTCAGCACTGTGAACTCCACTTCGTCCATGATTTTTAGTTCATCGTCCGACAGACGGTCGCTGACGGAGGCGGCGAGGTTTTCGTGTTTCTTCGACATGACAGTGCAGACGCCATCTTTGATGTTCATTATCACACCCTGATGATTCATTTGAGAAACGTCACATGACAAAGGAAAGCCAGCATCAAATGAGCAAAACTCCTGCTGTATTTGTACTGGAAATGAACCTTTGGACCAGAAACTTCTGTTTCTGTATTATTATTAAGCTCTTTGCAAGCCTAATAATTGTTGTTGTCTCTCACTCAGAGACAACGACAAAGATACAGGTCTACAAGTGCTCTATGGTAAGGCCACAAATAATGACTTTGTTCTAGTAATTTTCCACTACAGATTATACAGAGTTTCTTGCAAAGACAGAGCACAAGTAGGCAGATGTTGTGCAATCAGTATGGTTTACTGAAGCTCATATGCAGCTCTAGCAGACGTGTCTCACAATCTACCAAGTTTTAGTAGTTTTACTGTCTCCTATGCATTCCACACACACACAATCAACAGGAACCCTTTCATTGTACATCAAATCACTCCTCCAGCATTATCTTACGTACAGTTTTCACAGAATTTCTGTGGAAAATATACAGTGGATTCATAAAGTATTCGGACCCTTTGACATTCTGCACACTTTATACTGTGGTAGATTTTAGTTTCAATTTCTGCCGATCAGTCTACACTCAACAATCCATCATGATGAAGCAAAAACACTTTTTGAACCTGATTAGAATGCCAGGAGGCCAGTTCTATCTTAAGGCACATACCTGTGTATTCAAGGTCCTGAAATTCATTAAGCATGACGAAAACCAAACCATGCAGTCCGAGGAACTCTCTGTAAACCTCTATGACAAAAATGGTGCGAGGCACACATCTTGGCAAGAGTATAAGACTTTGAGCGCTGTGAATGGCCTTGATGGCTGTGAATGGAAAAGTGTGTAACCGATGGAGCTTCTAACTCTGTGTGTACGTGTTGGAATTTTCCTCTCTTCCCATCCGGGGAAAATCCTGCTTCCATTCTCCTCTGCCAGGCTGCAGCAGGGTGTTGGTGGTGTAATCTCTTACATCATACTGTACGTCTTCTACGATAAACTGAACTTTTTACTCAGAGATGGACTCCTGATTCTTCTTTCTGGCTAAGACAGTGGTTCCCAAACTTTTTCTGCCCCCCTTTAGTAGATGAGAATATTTTTGCGCCCCCCCTACAAACTCAAATGCATATTGACCAGTGGTGTAGTTAAAAAAAAAATAAGTGAGGGTTCGCGAGTGTAAGTTGTTGTGTGTGTATATATACATATACATCTGTGAACCTGCGCGAATGGTGGAGGCGTTTATACTAGCCGCGTCACATTCTTTGCAGTTTTGTCCGAAACAATATGTGGTAATATAAAGAAACACCCCTCAAAAAAAGGGGAATGAACATTTACCTGCCGAATTTTAATGTTGCTTTGTGTTTCAGGTTTGAAAAGTGTTGGAATATAGGCGAAATTAAATAATGTGATAAAAAAGCGAATTATTTCGAATCATTACGAGTATATGTATAAATATTTAACTTATTTAAGTTTATCGTGCTGGGAAATATTGAACTGGACCTTGAAAGTGACGTACAAGTGCTTTAATTCCACATTAGATAAAGGTGTATGAACCCTGCAAACATGACTTTGTTCATTGCGCTGAGACGCGGCGTGCGCAAAGTTACAAAATTCGAGAAGTGCGCGACCTCGCGAATCGACAGCGTGCGAGGCCCTCGCGCACGGGCGGAGCCACAGCGATTACGTCATTTTCGCCGCGCAGACCCTCGCGCCGCGTCAAGTATAAACCGAAGTATAAAAAGGCTGTGTTCGAAATAAATACTACATACTGGATACTGCATACTGGACTCAGTATATACTGGATACTGCATACTGGTCCTCGTAGTAGTATGCAGTACAGTTTCCAGTATGTGACAAAAGCAAAGCATACTACGGGGTCACGTGAACGTAGCGTTGCATGATGGGATGCAGTACACAACGAAGATAGCTCTGTTCACGTACTGGAATATTTTGCGGAAGTAGTAGGTCATCCGGGTATGTTTTGCGTACTGGAAATTTTCATTTTGGTCACATACTGCATACGGCATACTGATTTGGGGCTCGATCAGTATGCCAGTAGTATGTAGTAAACTATTTCGAACACAGCCCAAGAGTTTTTTCACGGACACTCGCGCCGGTCGCGACGCAACCTTTCAAGCTTGTTTTACTTTCAAGCTCTGCGCCCCCCCTGCAATAGCTCCCCACTTTGGGAACCACTGGGCTAAGACCTCCCCAGACTTCTGTGTGGAGGAGGGTCAGAACTGGATAATGTTGTGATTTTGGGTTTTTGCTTAGCAATAGCATTAGCAACAATATATTTTGCTTACCCTTTAAACATAATATAGTAATTAAATATAACTACTGCATTAGATGTGTTTAAGCTGTAAACCCTAAGAAGGGCCTTGGGAAATCATGATGTGTAAGGAGTTTCAAAGGGAAGATGACCCGGTCAATGGGAAGTTGAGGACCGCAGTGTTAGACTGATAAAGGAGAAGTACAACATACCGGTGTATGACAGCATCCCTTTGACCAGATATTCTAATATGTTGAAACAAATGGAAAAGTCATGTCTGCTTGAACAGCAAAATCATGTTTGCGCGAAGAAGAACACCACGTAAGGTATACAAGAAGATCTGAGGGTTTGAGGGGTGAAGAAATAGTATATAAAGACTGCTTGCACACACACTTGTTGGACCTCTCTGGTGTAAATGTTAGGATGTGTGAGATCCCCAGAGATATCTCTGTTTTAATAAAGGCCTTTTTGATATTGCTATAATTTTGGTATGGTTGTTTCTGCTCTCTCTTTTCCATCAAACGCGCTGGGCTAAAGTGGTTGATAGAAGTTTAAAGCCCCAACAATAACTGGCCAGGACGGGATACAGTGAGAGAATAGCGCAGGTGAAGTTTTTTTTCCCACTACCAAAGTGTCAGATGTCCTCTACTGTGATGGGAGAACCTGCTAGATAGGTGACCATCAGAGCAGCTAAATGGAAAGCACTCTTGAGCAAGGAGCACATGTCTGCTTGGAGCTGGTGCTTGTAGAGACTTACCCAAGAAGTCTCGAAGGAACCTCTACAAAACTACTGAAGAACTTATTAAAAATTAGCGATTTCAGCTTGAGATAACATTTGCAAACAATTCAAAAGTCTACATTTTTGTTCTAAATTCATTCATTCATAACGATGTCTACAAAACAGTGAGCAGAAAGTGAAGGGGAGTAAGTACTTTAAGTACTTTCTGAATCAACTGTATGTAGCACCAGTGTAACTACAGTGTGACTGGCCAGAGTTACACTTCCCAACATTCACTCAACATCATTATACAAAATGGAAATGGTGACTCTTACCGTTTCCCTGATTTCCTTGGTTAACTGAAATGTTTCCGGTATCTGTGGCATGATGTTTGTGGCTCTGTTGGTCTTTGTTATAATATCTGTGAGCAGCTGAAATTTCACCCGGTCAAACAGCAAAAGAGTGGTTTTGGAGTCTGCCTTGCCAAAAGGCAATTTTATGGCATCAGTAGTGACAATGGTTCTGATGCGGCCTGGGTGTGGATCCATTACGTAGGTCTGGACCAATAGAAAGAAACAGAGAAAAACATGGTTCTTTAGCACTTTGAATTCTACTGGCGGGCTTCAACAACAAAAACAAAAACCACCCCCCAAAAGCATTCAATTCCTGTGATGAAAAAGAACAATTTCTGTCTTCTCATTTGGTAGAATATGTAGAACATTTTATTTTTGTTCAAGATAAGGCTTTAACTTAGTGTTTCAGAAAAAGAATAGCTATGACAAACGTAATTTACCACAAGATCAGTTTACCAATTGTTGAGAAAATGAGTTTTTGCTTAGCAATAACATTAGCAACAGTATATTTGATAAAATTGATATTAAAATTATATATAATTGTTGCCTTAAATGCTTTAAGCTATAAAAGTTTATTCATAATCTTAGAAGGGCCTTACAAGGATCATATGGCATATTGTTGCAACAGAAAACAGTTTGGTCTACTGGAAGTGTTAGATTCTTGCAAGTGTCTGTAGAATCTGTTCTATACTGATAAGCTCCACAGAAGGTGACTTGCAACAACTGTAATGACACCTTATCAGGCTGAGACACTGCGACCATGGAAGAGGACTGAAGGGGTGGAGCAGTAGCATACAAAAACCTGCCTGTTACCAGTACCTTTCGGATCTCTCTGATGTACATGTTTTGTGTGTGTGTGTGAGAGAGATCCCTGGAGATATCTCTGTTTAAATAAAAGGTTTTTTTTTTTTGGTATTACAATAATTCTGGTCTGTTGTTCCTGCTATCTCCTTTTGCATCAAACGAAGGCGGTGGGCTGAAGTGGTTGCGAGAAGTACAGAGCCCAACACAATCAAACCAGAGAGATGAAGCTGGACTCTGGTAACGCAAGGAAATCAGCCCAAACTTCACCATGCGGTCATGTATGGCGGTTCTTCCTACTCACATCTGGAAGAACTGTGGTGACCACACCTTCATATACTGTGGCCTCGACCTCCTCCGTCCCTCCTGGTGCCACTTTCACATCAGTAGCACATTCTTTTCCCTGCAACCAACAGGAACATGCTCAAACAAACACAAGGCTGTTGTTATTATTGTTTTTAACAACGGTTCTTACGTTTCCAAGCCAAGTGAATCACTCACCAGTTCTTTCACTGCTGTGAAATGCACTTTAACCCCTGGGAGTAGATGGTCTCGGTTTCCAAAATAAGCATCAAAAGAGAAGGAGAACTTTTTCAGATCCTCACATTCAATGAAGCCGTAATTGTTCTACACCAAAAGTGGACAAAAACGCAAAGCGAATGGTAAGTATGAAACAAATCTTCTGTGAATTCTGCTGAACTATAAAGCGATAATTAATCTGAAAGTTAAATTTCAAAGCTAAATTTTCCATATTTAGCACCACAAAAACAACTGTGATTTCACCTACACCAACAAAAGAGATGACTCCCATAGAGCGTCCAGGGGGGGGCCTGCAAAACACAAGATTGTTTTGTTAGATTTAAATCGGTGATTTCTCTGCGTTTTCTGAATCACTTTCCTAGGGGCAATTTCCACAGAACACAAGGTAAGAGATCCAACATGCAACGATCCAAACGTCCCAGCCCACTCAAGCCAAATGGAGGAATTACTTGACAGATGCCGAGGCGATCTTGGCAACAGACACTGCCTTTGAAGCTGGAGCCTTGGGATTTTCAGTTTTGCCATTTTCGCTTTTGCCTTGTTTATATGCCTGCTGATCAGCTTTGCACTGAATGCTGGGATGTGGACAGGGAGCCGGAGGGGGAGGAGCCAATGTAGGAGGAGCCACACCCTTAAATAAAACACAAGTACCTAAAGAATTAGCATACTGGCACAGGACTTCTTATTTTCAACCTTACTATATTATAAGCAAATGCAACATGCAATAATTATGAGATAAATTTCAAACATAAGGCTAAAAAATGTGCCAAAAATTGTAGAGGCCAATACATACTTTCTCAGCTATCCCCTAACTTTGGCTTTATTCCAAAGAGTGACACTATTTATAAGGCTAGTTAACATTTTCAAATTAATTGTAAATAAATTGCTATACATTTGCACCAGCTGGGTAATTATTAAATAGGCTACTTTTGACTCTAAATAACCTATAACTTAACAAAATATATATTACTGGCATTTACCTTACAAATAAAGCTACAATGTGCTTTGAACCTTGAACTGTGACTTGGTGTAGACACACGAGGCACATAGTGACATGTGTGACAGACATTATTGATTAGATTATGTTTAGTTATTATAAGAGATCATTATGAACTTTATGATTTAGTATTTGTCCATTCTGACTAAGCAGAAGAACTACAATAATGAAGTAGTGTGATTCAGTGTAACCATGTTTAGTTCATATTATGCATGTGTGCTATACGTGACCCAGGTCAGGGAGAGTGCTGAGGGTAAGAGTACTCTGTTAACTGGTAGTCACTAGGCTACTATACTTGGGTCATTCAGCTGTTCTTTGCGTTCTACTGATACATCAGTTGCTTCCGCGAACTCTAGGGGAGTCCATATTAGGAGATACACACATGTGAGACAAAGTAGCCTGCTGGACGCTTATGTTTTGGAACATGCTGTGTTAAAGATAACTTGCTTGTTAGAACTGCTGAACTGTTTTTAAGATTGTATATAAGCAAGGGGACTGTCCCCCTGTCTTCAGAGTTGTCATGCTATGCTGGAATGAGACTCATGTCTGTGTGATTTTTGTCTTTTATATTCTGTATTAAATCAATCATTTTAACCACGTCTGAGTCCTCATCCATTTATTAGAAAATTTATACGACACCTGCTACAGGAAAACCAGTTACCATGCACATTAAGTGACTTACAGCTATATCTTGGCTCAGTGGCGGTCTTAGTCCTGGTCCTAGTCCTGGTCCATGTCCTGGTCCAAGTCCTGGTCCCATGAATTCCTGTGGAGGCCCAAACAAACCTCGTCCTCCAAACCCAGGATCACCCTTAGCATAAAGAAATAAAATGGACAACCAAAGCACAGTTAGGAAGTCAAGTACTAACAGCAAAGCTCTTCATGGTTTTTAAATGATATAGTAAAAAAAATAAAGGAACCAAATGATTCCGGTATAAGAGAGAAAAATAATCTTTTCTTTAAACACAAAGTATACTTTAGAAAGATTGCCAGTATGTTCTTTGTCCTTTTTAAAGCACTGTTTAATCACTGTCTGTGCTGCAATATTCAGGGGCTGCTATAAAGAGTCATGGCCATCCTGGTTCCTTCACACATCCAACCAGACACAGAGAGACAGACTGGACCAGACACAGAGATAAGTGTTAAAAACACACTTTATGGGCATCAGTGTGAAGACTTTATGGTTTTGGGGGATCGTAGAGACGTTGCAGAAAAAGTACATAATTCTTTATATTTGTGTAATAAATATAATACGATTCAAATATGATTAATGCCATTTTTAACTGCCTGTCACATATGTGAATTGTGAGGAATTATGAAAATACCCTTGAAATCAGCATAAAAGGTACCACAAAGGTCCACCGATTTTAGTTTGGGAAGCAAAAATCAAGTTCAAATTTTGTTGCCCAGTGATGCAAGGAAACCTATTTTTGTTATTATGAAAAAGTTGATGAGTTAAATGTCCAATCATTCACCATGCCTAACCATGACATCATGACATCGATGGGCAGACGTACATTTGTATACTTGATGGCTGATGCTTCTACATTAACTCACTCTTTGAGTAATCGGGCTCGTCAATCTTATATTTCTGTCTTGCTTATTTTCACATTAATGTGAAATGTGGTGGGTGGTGGTTGGAAAGGCTCCTAGAAATTACAACTGGTTGTAGTATAAATCACCAAAGAAAACACTCTCACTGGATGTACTGTGTGCTTGCTTCCAAGAGGAAGTTCAGAAATACCCTGCTTACATTTATTCACTCCGCAAATGCTCATTCTTGAGACGGTACTATGCATACTCATAGAGGAAATTCTGTGAGGATGTTCTAAAAACTGTAAGCAGTGCTGGTGGTTGTGGAAAACTGTGTTGTACTGGGTACTGACCGCTTGTGTCCATTTCTCTTAGCTGAAAGTTAATAAATAAAACACTTTATGTCAGCATGCAGGGAACTATGTACAACCTGATGCTCCCAGATCTATCAGGTCCCTGTTTGACATTAATAACATTAATTTAAAGATGTCTCAAACATTCAGCAATTCAACAAACTGAAAGGCCATGAAAGCCTGATCTGTGAATGCTTGCTGTGCATCAGGGTTCCCCTCCCAAAAAGAATTTCTGTTTCTGAGATTGACTTCCTGTAAAAGTTATTATGAGCCAATCACAACCAGCCTAATCAGGCTGGAACACTATTTCTGCTTTATGATTATGATGTCTGTCTGCATATGTCTGTTTTAGTTCAGGGTCGATGTTTCTGAGGGGTGTTGCGAGAGCCTTGTACTGATTAAAGCAGTCGCATGACTTACTGTAAGTGTGCGATATTGTGACATTTATTAACTTGTGAAATCATAATCATAATGCAACACTGACAATTTTATTCTAGTTGTAGTATAATGAAATATATTAAAAAGAAGATGTTTCACATTTCAGACCTCTATATTGACTCCAATGTGTAATATGCTTAAAACAAGCAGACGTCACTGGATACTTACATGGACTTCCAAGGGAGTCATATAGTTTGGGTCCATGACACTGTAACCCTCTGCTGGACCACATCCAGCATCCATTACTGGGTAACCTGGTCCACCTTCAAACTCTGGCGGATGGAAGACAGGCGGTGCACCCCTCAGATTTGGTGGGACAAAATCTGGCGGCCCACTCTCAAAATTTGCTGGGTAAAATCCAGGATCTCCTTCATACGGTGGCGGGTGAAACCCAGGTCCGGGTCCGGGTCTGGGTCCCCCTTCATACGGTGGCGGGTGAAACCCAGGTCCGGGTCCGGGTCCCCCTTCATAAGGTGGCGGGTGAAAGCTGGGTGGTCTTGCGTCAAAGTCAGGGTGGGGGAACCGTGGGCCACCTCCAAACTCTGCTGGATGGAAGCCAGGCCCACCTCCAAACTCTGGTGGGGGAAAATGTTCTTCATGCATATACCGAGACCTCATCATGAACTCTGGGGGTTCATTTTGAGGATGGTGCGGTCCAAAGTCAGGCGGGCCCATAGGAAACCGTTCTCCTGGTACCATTGGCCCAGGGGGGCCCAGTGGACGTGGAGGACGCCCACGAAACCCACCAGGATGAGGAGGCCTACCCCAACATCCGTCAGGGGGAGGAGGGGGGACTCCTGAATACACCCCAAACCCAGGTCCATGTCCCGCACCCCGTTTCCGACCTTTAGCCATCTGTTCACGGAACTTCGGTACTTCGCCCTTTCGGGTCACCAACTGTAAACTGTGACTTACCAGCAACGTAAACAAGAAGCTGCGTAGATCCCAAATAAAGTGACTAGCTAGCTAGGCTAACTAGCTATTTTTTTGGCCAAGTAGAACAAAGCCCCGTAGCTAGCTAACTAAAACAGACGGTTATTGAATGCCCGACAGGGACACGCTTGTATTTTACTATGAATTTGGAGGCGCTGCTCTTCTTTTGCCGCATGCTGACCACAAACTGTGGACACACCACCCCGACCGCTGCCTCTCCAAACTTCTCCTCCAACGGAAGTGTGGACGGAAGTCACGTTCGGTTTTCAAATTTAAAGCCCAAACTTATTAAAAGTCCGTCCTGTATGGAGTAGTATTTCTTGTTAAATAGGTTTATTGTTAAATACGTTTGTTTTGCATTAACACAACTCACTACTTAGAAATAATAACAACCAGGCCAAGAAAATTCAAGAAAAGCATTTTATTTAGTTAGCTGAAGTTGCACTTCTTTCAACATGTGAGCGGAACGGTACACGAATATATAATATCTCAGCCTACAGCAGATTCAAAGTTGGACACTGCAAGATATTTGATATCTCAATTTTTTATACAAGTGAACATGAACATGTCCAAAAATCACTCCATTTTCTTCTTTTAAGGAAAAAATAACAGCAAAATAAGGTTTTGCTCAGCAAATAATGTGGTTATGTGTCATTTTACTTTCAAATATTTATT
Organism: Brachyhypopomus gauderio; assembly: GCF_052324685.1. NCBI lineage: Eukaryota > Metazoa > Chordata > Actinopteri > Gymnotiformes > Hypopomidae > Brachyhypopomus > Brachyhypopomus gauderio. The sequence goes on from NC_135225.1 coordinate 19,338,675, forward strand.
GCCATAACATGTTCATAAAGCAGAGTCGCAAGTTATTTGCCACCTTTTTCTGACACAGGCCCCAAAATGTGTAGCCATTTTAAAGTAACCATATTCAGACTCCATTCATTTTACACATAGCCCTTAAACACAAGCGCTCATTCATTCAACTTTCTACAAATAATATTGGCCTCTGCAAATATTTTCCATATTAATCTTCAATTCAATTTTCCATTGTGACCTAACAAGTTTTCTGAAATACAGCATATAAAGGCATCAGAATTAACTACAAAATAAATCAATGCAACCCTTTAACACTTTTTTTTTTAAACATTTTGTCAATGCTTGGACACACATCCGTTCTTTGTTGTTGCATGTGAACAATAAAGCTGTAAATGTTATTAAAAAGAGGACTATATTAAAAAAAATAAGTGTAACAGCAGCATATGCTGCAGTATATCCTCAAAATGGATCCTTCCATGGACTTAAAGATCACCTCATCTGAAATGAAAACGTGAGGAATAGAAAATAGCATAAACTTAAGTGAATTAACATTTTACACAGAAAAAGAGCAAACTGAAGTGCAACATATTGATTGATATGGGGCAAATCAAACTAAGAGGACAAGCAGAGAACTTTTGATATATAAAAAAAGCAATTTTTTTTTTTTTTACTTTTAAGCGCTTGTCTGTCCTCAAACATGACGGTGGTAGTGTTCGATTGCCTATTCCTAGATCACAGTTTCTCAAATCTATTCCTGAGGACTTCCAGGACTAGAACTGGGAAACGCCATTCTAGATATTTCCTTCATGTTCTCCCATTCTAAATATAATTAACAGGCATTAACCTTTATTTAATCAAAAGGACTAAAGTCCCTCTCTAGGTTCTCAGATTCATCGTCATCAGAGAAGAAGTCATCCTCATCGATTTCTTCTTCATCGTAATCTTCGTGCCATTCTGGTACGTATTCATCATCATACTCATCCTCCTCTGCTTCATCACCCACGTCTTCGCCGGTGTAATTGTTGTTGTCGGAGTCTCCCGTCTCAGAGCCTCTATCTGACTTGGACCTGAAAACGTGCGGAATATTACTTTTCGCAACAAACCATTTGTCTGTCAAATGCAACGATAAAACATGCATATGATCTGATGTAAAAATCCGCAGTATGCACGGTACACAATACAATGGTTAAACAGGCATTTTCTTCCATCAGGAAGACTGAGCACAATGTACACTGCGAGTCTGAGAGGTTTGACATCACTCTTGTCCATGTGTAATAACTCACTCTTTGTTCGTGTCTGTGTTGTTAGCAAGGTTTGAGGCTTGAGCAGCCTCCTGATCTGGCCCACTCTTGGACTGATATCCTACACGGAAGTCCTACCGATAAAAAAATAAAAATAAAAATAAATAATAATTTTTTTAAAAAAGCCCTTTGCAGCTAAGTGTACACAATACCTGGAGAAATGCACCTGAAAATGGGACATCTACAAACAAGCGGAGAAGGGATACAGGAGGTGTGGAGAGGGTTTGAGCGTGGTCGTTACGCTCCAGAGCAGCTCACTGACTTTGGGATCAACGGTCACTCTCAGCGCAACAAGTTGCGTCCGGATCAATAGTTTCCTCAAACCATGCCGATTAAGAAAACAAGCACAATGCCGCACTGGGGTTTCACTGGGTTTGCTGTTGTAGAACGTGGCGGTGGGCGTGTACCTGCGTGGAATGCTGCAGGATGGCCACTAGACGCTCCTGTATGCGACGAATAAGCTCCAATCCAGTGTTGAGGTGCTCGGGCTTCAGCAGCCGGACACAGGAAGCCAAGTCCGTGCACTGCAGCAGGGTTTCCTCTACGCGGGCCAAAGACAAACCTCGCATCAGTGACTCGCACTTGTGATGACTCGCAACCAAAGCACTCCGCAGCGAAAAGGAAAGTTGGATTGCGAGACGCCGTGCAGTTTGTAAATTTTTTAAACATACTCATTTCTTTATCACTAACCGAGCAGGATCTGCAGGGCGTTGGTGTGAAGGTCTAGAGCATCTGTTTGTTGTTCCATGACATCCATCTTCTCCGTGTCCTGGTTGTAATAGCTGTAGACGCACGAGTAGGCCAACACCTGGGGGATGAGAGGAGCGAGCGGACAGCATGTCCATCACAAACGTACATTAGAAAAGTGAGATCTAGAAGAAGAGCTAGTCCTCAAGTCACAGAACTGCCGTAGACCAGAGGGTTTGTGTCCAGTCCTGAGGGTCCCGAGTCAGTCCGTTCCGACTAGGTAACCGAGTACTGTAGAACGCCAATTCCTCGGTTTAGGGTAATACATGGAATGTAACAAAAATGCGTGTTAGAGGAGGGTTACCAGGACTGGAAAAAAAGAGATCTTACCTTACGAGCTTGAGCAAGAATCTTGCAGGCGTCAATGACAAATGTCAAAGATTTCATCTGCAGGGCTTCATTGATGGAAGACACCTTGTTTTCCAGATTGATGGCAAAATCCTGAAGAAAGTCATTAACAAAGTGAAATAAGCTACTTTGACCATTGCAGGTAATACTGTGGATGTGTGTTTCACGGGCACACAGCGCCCTCTGACCTTGGCCTGATTGTGGAAGGTGCACCTGTCGTTGTAGTCCTGAAACTTCTTCTCTTGCCTTGCAGCTTTGCTCACCTGCAGCGAGAATAATTATTATTCTCACATGTTAATTATTATTCTCCCACTATAAGAAGCATCTAAAACAAGCACAGGACGGGTGCAAAAGAAAAAGAAATGCCAATCACACTTCTGAATGAATCACTCACCATGGCCGAACAGTTGTAATAATCTTTATGAGTTGGTTTCCATGGCTTAAGACATCTCCAGCAAAATCCATGGTTACATTTGGCACAGGTCATGCTAGAAGATCAAACAAATTTGTTATATACATTAAAAATGTCCTTTTTTCCCTCATAGAACTACATTTTCTTTTAAGTGATTGGATATGGGCAACTACTTTGTGTGTGAACATGTGTGTGTGTGTGTGTGTTCATTCTCTATTTCAGTTTCAGGATTATCCAGTCCTGTGTTTTGTCTCTGGGAGGGCATGTGTTGACCTTGGACCTGACCTATTCTAAGTGCTCAATGCAATATGTGTTCAATATGTGGCACAGTTAGGTGTGAACCAATAGTCTCTCATAAGTATTTATTTTTCTTTTTATTATGTAATATTTTTTATATTATCCTGATTGAATAATCACAGTTACTCTTTGATAATCACCCAACAACATTAAATTTATGCTTTGTGTAATGGGTAAAAACTTTGCACAGAGGATTGTAATTGTACTGGGTGGAATCATTGTTGCAGTCCGTCATTAAATGCAGGCTAATGGTGTTGGGGGTGGGGTTAGCTGTACAGGCAGTACACACTCAGACACACCCATCCACCCATTAGTGTGTGTGTGATGTAACAGTGTGTCCACACGTACTGTAAGCAGCCCTCATTCTTCTCGATCTGCGCCTGGCAGCTGGGGCAGCGTTTGGAGATGAGTTTGGCCAGATGTTTACTCTGGGCCTCCATGGTCATCCCTTCATAGTATCCACCGTCGTCCATCCACTGGGACATGTGACTGCAGCTGGCTGGGTAGTGAGCCTTGGAGAACAGCAGAAAAACGGCTATTGTGTAGAAGGGTTGCAAAAAAACAGAACCGTGACCCAGTTGAGCCGTGCTGGGAGGGTCCGGGCGCCGACCCAGTTCAGCCGAGCTGGGAGGGTCCGGGCGCCGACCCAGTTCAGCCGAGCTGGGAGGGTCCGGGCTCCGACCCAGTTGAGCCGTGCTCCGCGCTCACCTCTGGGAAGTTGCAGCTGAAGCAGGAGGACCAGCAGCACTTGGAGCAGGTGCCCATGCTGCCGATGTTCTCCTTACACAGGATCTGGTCACAGCCCTGAGGGTTGGTGCACCAGGTCAGGTTGGAGCAGCACTCCACGTAGCCTCGGAGGAGGGCGTTCTCGTACTGCGGGAGAGGCGCACGTCAAGACGTCTCAGACCCCCCCCCCCGCGCCTCCGTCAATTCCGCCAAACCAACTGGGTTTAGTTTAGTGAAACGGCAGAGGAGGTCGAACCTTTGCGATGGTGTCCTTGTCCAGGATGTTGTAGAAGAACTGAGATGTGGGCTGAGCGCGACAGTCTATGATGGGACAGTCACAGTTCATCACCAGGTTCTGCTCGATGCGGGTGGTCAGGTACTCCTGCCAGCAAGACTGAGAGGGGAGAGAACTGAAATACAGCAATATAAAACGTCATGCATTACGCACTCCATAACCCCAAGTCATAACCTTAGTCCGCCACATTAAGTCAGGCAAATGTACTTTGTAAGAAATAAAAAAAATGTTTCTCTGAGTATTTTCTGAGTAATTAATCTCCATCAACTACCTTAGCTAGCTTGAGATTTCTGTTCTTGCAAAGAACCTTTAGCTACTTTAAATACATTAGCAAAACCTTTCAAATACTCGTAACTGTTTAAAAAATGAACAGCACCGGCTGCAAAAATTCACGATACTATTTTGCCATGTCTGGACCTCACAATTCAGTGCAGAGGTCACTTGCGTAACCTCGTATCGGACGCTCACCCTGCAGCAATAGTGCATGCAGCCGAGCATGGGTGTGGCTTCGCCGTCGGCTGCCCGGGAGATGAGGCACACGGGACAGAGGGTGACGGGAGGGGGCTGGGGGTTACGGATCTCCAGGCCGGCGGCCAGCACCAGGGAGTCCGGATCGTCCGTGTAGCGCTGGATCAACAGGTCGACGTTCCACTTGCAGTGCACGAGCAGGTGCTCGGCCCGGTCGCGGTCCAGGCTGAGAGTGCAGGCCACCTGCTGGACGGTCCGCTGCATGAGCTGCTTCACCTCCTCCTGGGTCATGGTGCGGCCCATGGAAAAGAGCACAGCCTCCAGCACGCCCTCCTCCGAGCTCGCAGGGGCCACGGCCAGGCCTCCCAGGCTGCAGAGGGCACACACACACACACACACACACACACACACACACACACACACACACACACACACACACACACACACACCAAGTCACATGTAGGAAGGGGTTCAAATGAACACGTTTCTGCAAGCACCCTTTTCAGCAAGGGCTCCGTTTATCTTTTTGAGATGTGGTTATTTGTACACTCGAAAGCCACGGACTTCTCATCCGAGAAATCCATCGTGACAATTTATACTTAAGAGTACCAAAGGTTTTTTTTTTCCTTCTTCATATCAACAGACTGAAGATAGTTTAACTTGCGGTCATATCAGAGATGGTAAACTAAACATGCTGTCTGTTTTTTCCTGATTTTTCAGCGGTGCATCAACAAGCAGACACATAGATTTTTCTTCTGAACGTTTTTCAGGTTAAGCAAAAGAATAAACAACAAGCACGGTTCAAAATTGAATATTAACTTTATTTCTTAAAATTTGTTAAACATATGTATACGTTTGCCTGCTTCTAAACATGTGGCATAACTACATGTTTCAATTTTGTGGCACAGTAATATCATAGAGCCATATAGTTCTTTGAAAGGTTGATGGCTTTAAAGTGAAGTGCAGTATCTAGCTGTAAAGCTCAGTCAGTCAACCTGACTGCTCACAGACATGAACCAAACATGTCAAGTTTACAGGAGGACTGAAACATTCCTGATGATCAATGCATGTGCTGTTCTAATAACTTCAAATCATGTACACACTGTAGAACCAGGAGGAAGAGCACAATTCTGCTTGTACTCCAGGTATCATGAGTCGTTTTAGAGAAATCTCGTTGCAGACCACATGAAGGTTTGAGATCACACTTGACTGCTGAGTAGATTGTGTTACGAGATGTTCTCTGGCTAAATGAAAGGAACAAAACCGATTAACATATTTTCTATGTTTGGTCACCTCAACAAAAGTATTCTGACAAATCTGAAAATAAGCCCTCTTCAGTTTCCCTCAAAAATGGGCTGGTCAAATTCAGTGGGACCACGATGTCATCTCAAGGGAATCGGGCCAAAGCCGATGGCACTGGTTTAGTCTGGTTTAGTCTGGCACCATGTAGGTGGAGTCATCAGGAACGGAGCTGTTCAGCCTTTATTTAAGATAAAGTGCACTTTAAAGATCAAACACAGAAGCAGCAGGTCTGTAATATTGCTTAGAGATGTGAAGACAATGATAAACAAATGATCTTCCTAGAATGCCTCAGATACATAGACAGGAAAACTGCGAAAGCAGACGGCGTCGGGGAGGCGGAGCTGAGGTCTGCCTGCCCTGAGAGTAGAGCCCACTTGGAAAAATCTCTCCTTTCTTTAGACTGATGAATAAAACAAACAAACAAACAAACTCCGAAGGGCACAGCATGTATCCGGCCATATTTAAGCCACCGAGTATCTTCTCCCACCGCCTGTACATTGGGTCAAGGGTTAAGGGTCATCAGCACACCTGATGTCGGCCTTGCCACTGCTGGGGGCCTTCTTCAGGTCCAGCTTGCTGAAGAAGTGTGCCTGCCCCTTCTGGGGCGTGGAGGGCTCCTCGGCGAGGAACTCCACGATGTGGGGGTTGTCCTCGTTGCGACGGACGTAGCCCTTGTTGATGACGTGCATGATGCAGGAGAGCACGTCGGCCGTGCTGCAGCTGAAGCGGGCGGGGCTTGGGGCGGGGCCGGGGGAGGGGCCCGCCTCCTGCTTCTGACACGCGTCCAGCACCTGTGGCGCAGACGGAGGGGCGGAGAATGAGCACCGACGAGCCGGATCAGTGCGAGGTGCTATAACGAGGGGCTAGGTGCTATAATGAGGTGACCCTACCTTGAAGACCAGGTTGTCGATGTGCATCTCCTTCTCGCTCTTCATGATCTGCACGATGATGCAGTACATGTAGTTGCGTTTCCTCTCCAGCGTGCAGGCCACGTCCTCGTCCACGTTCAGGTAGGTCTGCTTGGGCAGCAGGTAGCAGTAACTCTGCTTCTCACAGTTCTGTGCCAACAACTTCTTTCTTAATCTTAGAACACCTGGAGTGTCATCGGTAAATTAGTTAAACACACTCACGTCTTCCGTCACGTCTATCTGTCAAGGATAACTTCTTCCTTTTAACATGGATCTTACAATAAATCAAAACTCATTTTATAGTGTTTAAATCTGTATTATGTTACAATGAAACAAATAATAATACATATATAAATAAATATAAATATACAATACAATAATGCATTTGGTTGAGCGAGACAATACTGATGCTCTCTCTCACCAGTGTGTTCACCATTTACTGGCTCCTGCGTCAGGACGCCCTTCTCGGAGGTCAAAGGTCTCAGAGCGTGTGCAAGCACAGCAGGAGACAGGCCAGTGGCCTCCTGCAACCCCTCCAGCTTCACCTCCTGAGGGTAGAAAGAAGAGGAGAGAGGGAGAGGGAGAGAGAGAGAGATAGAGAGAGGGGGTGGAATTTCAGCAGTGGGGAAGTCTAAAGAAGCCGATGAATGGATTTCTCTGCTGTCGGCTGTGTGTCCTGTACCTCTTGCTGATTAAACTGCAGCAGGATGTACATCTGCAGCGTGGAGACGTAGAGCGTGCAGGAGCCGTAACTCAGCTCGGCGTGGCCAAGCCAGGTCCACTGGAGACGCCGTGGCTTACTGCTGCTGAGGCTGTACATGCACTGACCTACCGTCACACACACACACACACACACACACACACACACACACAGGTCAGACCAACATCATCACAAAACGACATTGTTCTAAAATAAGCACGAAGATGAATCTGGACGGTGTGTGTGTGCGCGCGAGTCGCAGGACTAACTGTTGGAGTAGAAGTCGGTGAACTCGGCCAGGTAGCTGCAGAGCTGCACGGGGAAGAACTTGCCGGGGTTCTCCAAGTAGCACGGGGCGGAGACGGCCCAGCAGCGCGGGGACAAGACCAGAACCTTCACCTCGCTCTCCTCCTCCAGCTCCGACAGCTGCTCCTCGCTCATCTGATCAACACACGCGCAAGTCAGCGCCCGGACGTCACCGCCACGTCCGGCCCGAAACGCGCTCGTGCGCCCCGTCTCCCGTGTGGGCGTGTCTGACCGTGCGGGGGCCCCTCGGGCTCCTCACCTCCTCGTCCATGTCCTGCAGACTCTTGTCCAGCTGCTGCAGCTGGTAGAGGTGGAACTCCTGCTGCAGCTCCTCGGACTCGCTCAGGTTGCTTAGCATCTGCTGGGGGAATCGGTTGGGGAAGCAGGTGCCGATCTGCTCGATCACCGCCCCCTCCAGCCACACCTTCCCCTGACTCAGCAGACGGTCGCCCAGGTAGTACCTGCGAAGCGGAGGGAGGGGGGGGGCGGGGGAGGGGGCGTGAGTAAACCAGAAAGACCGGCGTGTGCCTTCAAACACGAGGAGCGTCTTATCGGACCTGTAAAAATGCTCAAAGGTGTTGGCCAGCTCCAGGCCAGACAGGAAGAGCATGGGCTCCAGGAACTGCTGCAGCTGGTTGAGGGTCTCCACGTTCCCGGAGTCCACACCGCTCTCCTCGATCATGTGGTCTATGTACTGCGCAAATCTCTCGCTCACCTAGCGAAGAAAAAATAAATAAAATCAGAACACGGCACCTGCTGCGAACATTTTGGCAAAACGGCTCCCACGGGGGGGGTGGATTCCCGTGAGGAACCCGTGAGGAACCCGTGAGGAACCCGTGAGGAACCCCAGACTCACGTGCATGGACGTCAGGATGGAGAGCTGCAGCAACGCGGCGGAGAACCCCTGGCGCAGCGCCAGCACGAAGGCCGTCTGCTGGCCGAACAGCTCCTCCATGGCCTTCTTCAGGTGCAGGTACATGTTCCTGTAGCGCTCCACAAAGTCCCCCAAGCTGCACGTCAAGTCCAGGAACTTCTTCACCTGCGGCGCACAAGAACCAAAGGCATTAAAAACGGCGGTACGACGCTCCGCTTAAACGACTCTTCCTCGGCATGTTCGCTTGGGGAAAAACACCGTAGCGCCTCAAATTTATTCGCAAGGAAGGCGATTACCTGGCGCTGGACGACGCCCTGCCAGCACAGCGCGATGCCTGCAATGCTGCTGGTGCTCTTCACTTTGGGCTTAGCAGCAGATGAGGAAGAGGAGGAGGAGGAGGCGGCAGACGTCTCCTTGTTCTTGCCCTCTTTCCCATCTGGAAGGCAACACCGCAAAAGCTGTCCTCACCCACATCTCACGAGGAAGGCTATAAAGAGTTCCATGCCAACCAAAAAGCCAAGCTGAACTGAGGGGGAAATGATGCCTTCTGTAACCGGCATGTGGGATTTGAAGGCTGTTTACGTTAACGACTTTTTTAAAAAGCAAGAGGAAAAGAAAAAGAAATAAATAAAACAAAAAAAAAAGTCCAAACGCTGGCGGTACTTTGTTATGGTTAGTACGGAGTTGATGGATGGATTTTGCTGAAAGGTCCAATGAAGAGCAAAACATTGTGTTGTGTGACAAAATTAAATGGGGGAGGGATCTCTGATTATCCTCTAAGCTGTTACTTACTCTTCACATCTTTGCTTCTGTTGATACCTTCTGAAAACAAGAGAAATACTTTGAACAAGGAGCCTGAACTACTGTGGTTTATAAGCTGTTACTGATCACCAGATAGAACGAAACAGCCAGGACACTTCTCTACATCGTCTGAAAACTTCGTCAGCAATTTTCGAATTCTTAATCATAGCAACGACCAGCATCGCTAGCATCGGACGTGAACTGTACGTTAAAAGAAGAATATTCAGATGTTTTCGTGTGGGAGGGCAGAGCCAAATGAGTGGGGTTCTCTCCTACAAGGGGGGGGTCGGGGGTCACTCACTGGATTTGACGGGAGGTTTGAGTTCTTCCGTGTCTGCTTGGCTGGTGTCCACGTGCACGAGTAAGTGGGTGAGGCGTCGCACGCGAGAGTTAAAGATGGAGGCCCTGCTTTTATAGCGCCTGGAGGACTCTGCGTTTTCCAAATACTCGCTGAGCAACCAGGCCAGAGGGCTCAGAACAGACGTCTCTGTTATGCAAAAGGAGAACAGTGGGTTTATAAAAAAATAAAAAAAGAAGAAAAAAAAAGTACATTTGGAACCAATGTTATTGTCGATTTTCAGAAGAAATGAAATTTATTCTAATTAACTTCCTAAATCGATTATAAACGCAGGCCACAGACAGGAGAATGTCCTGGCATGAGAAGCTTAAGTGGGCAAGCCGTGTTAGGCCAATTCAATATTCCTCAGAGTGAACTGTGGTTGGTTACCAGACACAGTGATGCTCTGCACGATGGGGGTGATGAGGGCCTCCCAGCAGGTCCTGCCCAAGGCCTCCGCTGCCTCGGGATCAGGGAGGAAGCGTTCAGCAAACATCTGCTCGTGACGCAGAGCGCTGTTCAGCCTGATACCAACAACACGGGGCAGAAGAAAGCAGCTTTCAAAGACCAGAAGACCAGAGACGGAGGGAGCCGCAGGACCGCACGGCCGCAGACGGCACGGAGACGGTACGCGGTGGTACGGATGGTGCGTGATTTACTTCCGAGAGGTGTGAATGCGCAAAGGAGCTACGTTAGTTTTGGCTCCAGGAGACAGGAGATGTTGGGCAGGGCAGACTCACTTATTAAAAAGCTGCAGCAGTTGGCTCTTCTCGCCGAGGACCTCCTGGCACCAGGTGTGGGCCTTGGTGGTGTAGAAGAGGTAGGTGCGGCAACACAGCTGCTCCTTAAACACGGGCCAGAACGTGGGCTTGGGGCCCAGGACTTCAAAGCCGTGCACGCGTGTGTCGATGCCACCCTGACGCAGAAACAACAACAAGTGCGCTTTGACCAAGTCTGACCCCTTTGTCTCAACTTCAATGGGCACAAGGGAGGCAGCAATTCTCGTCTGACCTGTTGACATCTCTTGACCCGGATTTGAACTATGGACCAGAAGCGGGTCATGTTCTCCAGCAGAACCACGCGGCCGGCAGAGGGAGGAACGTTTACCTGTTCATAGACAGAATCGAGCGTTTAGTCAGAGTGTGTGGCACACCGTAACGATCCCATTTGACAAGATTACTGCAGAGGGGAAAGGGTGCTTGTTTACAGTATTGAGTTCAGTGTTGATGTTTGTGGGATCATCTCCCCCCAGCACCACTATACGAGCCGGCATGTAACTCGAGTCCTCACTGGCCACCAGCACCGCAAGCTCCCTGGGGAAATGGGGGAAACACAGAGAAACGAATTTAGACACCACAACCACAAAAACATACATCAAATGCCTGGAAACGTACCTAATGACCACCCCCTTGTGCATGTAGATATTGATGAAATGGGAACCTGTGCACCCATTGGATTCCCAGTACGTTTTGGGGTTTTTGTCAGTTAATTTATTCGCTCGATGATGATTGGAGGAGACTTCCACTTTCTCCCAGCATTTATCCTCCTTCAGTTCCACACTGGAGCCTGAGGGACACACAAAACATCTTGAGAACATTGTGTCGACTTGAGCATCTTACACAAAACATCACATTTCATCTATATACACTATTTCCAAATCTAGAGGGGAAGTCAAGTCAGCTGAGAGGGAGTACCAGCAGGTTCTGAGCTTTTTGTGCAGCTCAAGTTTGATTCAAACAGGCGGCCATCTTTACTGTAATACATTGAAGTTACTTTTTTCAAGGTGACAGGCTCACTTTATCAGACAGAAATCAGTACCGCGTGTCTTTTACAAACCTTGGCACAAATTACGTAGGAAGACGTCAAAGAAAGGGATGTTGATGGGCTGATGGCTCCGCCGATGCTCCTCAATCTGGCCCAAAACCATCTATTGCAAAAGAGAAATTATATATAATAGATCCTATGGAAAATGTGTCAAACACAGTACAAGCGTGTGTGTGTGTGTGTGTGTGTGTGTGTGTGTGTGTGGGTGTTCTTGTAAGAATCTGACAAAGCAGTTTGCAACAGTCACCCACCTGGATGCATCCCGCCAGCACGCTGGTGGTCATTTTCTTGTAGAGGCTGGCGTACTTCTCACAGTCACTGATCAGATCCCGCAGCTCTGTGACCATCAGCAGGTTGGTGCTGTGTTTGTCCAGAGCTTTGACCAGCGCGTCTTTCGTCCCGAGGCGACACATGACCACGGCGTAGTCCTTGTTCAGAGAGGCCAGGCGATAGAGGAACTGGACGACCTGCTGGACAGTCTGGGGAAAGTGCAAGGAAAACAAAGACTAGAACCTCCCAGGTTCTGTGTGGAGACACAACCATGCCCAGGCATATGTGCGAAGACCAATAACTACCTCTCGGTCATTGATGCAGGCCGTCATGGAGGAGAGGCAAGGTTCAATGCACTCATGCCAGGGTAACAGATCCTCCTGATAGTGGTCTAAGAACTTGTTCAAGATTCTGTTAATGCAAGAAAAAAAAAAAGAAACATTCATTTTTCAGTTTTCTGCCCTAAATTATTCCCCAAATTATTATTTTGTTACACCGCAGCACATCATAACATCTCCTGCACTTTCAAATAACTAAAGGCATAAATATCCAAATGTTTCTCGCAAACGACAACCAGAACTGAACATACTGAATCAAACCAACAATAACGATTTCATGACCACCATTTAGCACATTTGTGAGGATTCTGTCGTAGATTTCTAAAAGCTGATCCAGACTATCCTCACCATTTTGCAGTACAAAGGCATTAAAAAAAAAAAACAATCAGTATGGTGGCCAAACTCCACCCATAAACAGGGGGCGTGTCCTGATGTGGCTGCATCACTGAACACTTGCCTGAGGATGGGGAGCTGCATAGCACGGTCCACCCTGTGCTGGTCCATCACGCGCACCAGGTCCTGGAAGGTGTCTCTGCTCTGCATCACCTCGCTCCTCTCCTCCTCCAGCTGAGTGGCGTCGTCGCACAGCAGACGTTCCAGGGCCAGGATCACCTCCTTGGTGGTGGTCATCTCCTTCAGGCCCACAACCAGCATCATCAGCTCTCGGTCCTTGAAGTCAATGTCCTCCTTGGACTCTGGAGGAAAGACACCACAAAAACGTCGAAGAGCGCCGCGGGTGACAGAACTCTGGTTGTACCAAACCACTTCACGAGAAAGTCACGAGAAATGAGCAAAATGTAAACGTGAATATGCTCGGAAGAAACCATGAACAAGCACAGGACATGTCTCCTCATCACTGTACCTTTATTTTCCAAGTTGTGCACCAACGTAATGAGCTTGAGGGCAAGTATAGCCAGCACCCTTTCCGAGCGCTGGCCAGAATGACACTTTTTGAGGACGCTGATGACATCACAGGCCACCAGCTGCTCTGCCAGACTCTTGTGATTGGATATCAGCATGATTATGACCAGCAGGCCATTCCGCACCGACCGACCACAGCTGGGCGAATCGGAGGGGAGAACATCGTTAGAAGATCTGCACGTCGTCAGACTACATACCGCCTACTGAACAATCGCTGACAAGTCGACAACACTTCGAGCGTTACAATTACTGCATTGAAAACGTGCTTCGAATCAGTAAGTCAAACAAATAAACCTGCGAGGCACGATGTCTGACTGACGTCAGAATGAGTCACGTACCCAGGGGTGTTGAGCATGAGGTCGATCGCAGAGGGAACGGCACTCAGAAGACCCTTGGAGCCCTCAGGTGTTGCTGACCCAATGCTGGCAAAGATCTCCAGCATCATCTGAGTGCCAGACTCAGACAGGGGCAGGCTGCTGCCCACACCACGCAGATCGTGTTTACTGGCGCCTGTGATCACCTTCAGAGTCTGCAGGGCACACACACACACACACACACACACACACACACACACACACACACACACACACACACACACACACACACACACACACACACACACCTTTGTTTAGTCTGTGCTCACATAGCTTATATTAAATCACAGGTTCCTACTGATGGTAAAATGGTAAAAGACTGTAAAATTCTTGTCTGGTTGGTCAAGGTTGATTCTTTAACACCATAAACAATACCAGCCTCTTTGGAAGGACGTCACATTTGGTCGTCAATAGGGAGACTTACTGCTAGTGCGATCTGCTGCACTCTTTGGCAAGTGGGATACTCCTGCATGCAGGACAGTGTGGCCTTCACCCCCCCCTCGGTAGCGAAGGACACCCGCCAGTCGTATTTGAGCATGAGACTGCGCGTGAGGAGCAGGGCGAAAATGGCGTTCTGCTTTGGCGGACTGCCGATCAGCTCCACTAGCATCTTTAACACCTTGTCTCTGGGGATCGGGGAAAACATCGTGTTCAATCATTCCGTTGCTATCTCGATCGCTCAACAGAAAATCAACACAAACAAGTTCGTTGTTTTAGATTCTCACCCCCCCCCCCCCCCCCCCCCCCTAAAAACGGTCAATTGTAAAAGAAATTTATGATGTCTTCTTGTTCTATGGGCCAAATATTTAGCATTTCTTGTAACTCGTCCAAAAGCCTCGCCCTGCAAGTATAGAAGGCATTCTTGAAACACAAACTTGAACCCTGCTCTAGTCCAAAGGGTATCTGCTGTTCTTTTGTTCAATATTGATTTAAACAACAAACTCTATGAGTTCTGCTTCGAGTTTTTGCTTGGATATGCAAAACCCGAGAAGCACACTCAAGACCAGAGTACAGATAAGACGACTGATCTGGACTCCAGGGCAGGGCAACTGTCAGCGTCTTTGTGATGCTTCACAAGCTAGGTATTCATAATGAGAGAAAACTAAGGATGCATAGATTTGCAAACTGAGCACATATTGTGGAAAGCTGTGAAATTTGGATCAAATTAATGAAAGTTACATATTTTTACAGCATTAACTGGTGAATGAGGTTTAGATACAAATGGAGGAAGAGCTGGTGTGTTTCATTTCTGTACTCTAGACAGCGAGATGGTTTTTGAGCTCAACGCCCAACAGCTGCAGTACTCGATCCTTGCAACTTGTTTCTTAGTCACGTGTTTTTACTTTCATTTTGAAGAAGGAAGTGATTCTACAGCCATTTTTATTCATGCTGAATTGAACAGACGGCAATTATCCTAATATTAAAAGCTTTGTTGTCTTGATTGATTTAAATGATGGCAGAATGTACACTGTATATAAAAGGTATTAGTCAACTCAGTGCTATGATTGAATCATTATTACATTATTATCTAGAACATCCAACTCTTAATCATAAAAACCTAAATGCTAACTGGTTATAATTATTTTCAGGTGAAGTTTAATTGCTTTATGAGGGAGGGTGTGGCTTAAAGTGACCAACACCTTATGTAAAGGTACGCATTATTATTAGGAAGCTTCTCTACGTCAGGACTCTGGACCAAAAAGGAGACTTAAACGAGACTGAAAAGAGAAACTCTGTAAAATGCCACTACACTGCAACTACTGAGGTGTGATGAAACGAGTCACTCTAGATGAACCAGATTGTGTGGGTAGGTGGTGTATCAGTTGGAGCAATGCATCAGCAACCTGAAGGAAGGGTACTGCTGTGGGCTCGGATCATCAACACCGAGCTACTCGGACTCTTCCAGGTTGTTAGTTTCTTGTTAAATAATACTTTAAGACTGAAGGCAAGGTAGTTATTTATATAGCACCCTTCATACAAGACAGCAATTCAGCAAGTGCTTTACACAGGGGAAAAAAGAAGAAGCTTTTTTACAACCCAAGACCACCTTGGGAAGGTCATGAAGAATTAACTACTGGGCAAACAAAGTTAACTGAACATATTCCAAAGGCACAAATATAAGCCAGACTCCACGTTTCTTGGGCAGACTTTGAACCATGTCAATGGGGATTTAAACGCATTTAGTTGTAATACCATTCATGAGATCAGGGACTGAAATTGGACAAGGAGACTTGATTCACAATCAAGTGTTCCAATTCATCCCAAAGGTGTTCAGTGGGGCTGAGGTCAGGGCTCTGAGCAGGCCACCCGACCCACGTCATCAAATAATGTCTTTATGGACTTTGTTTTTTGTGGACAGGGGCACAGTAACACTAGAACAGAAATAGGCCTTTCCCAAATTGTTGCCCCAAAAAGTTGGAAGCATACAACTACGCTATAGCATTTATATAACCGTTGACAAAGTGGCTTAGCCCAAACTCTGAAAGCCCAAGCAACTATCAAGCATAATCCCTCCTACACCAAACCTTACTGTTGGCACAAAGTATTTTGCTTGGTAGGGAAAAATATATCTGGCATCTTCCAAAAACAGTTTTGACCATCACGTTTCCAGATAGTGAAATGTGATCAATCTCAGCAGAGAACACATTTCTACTGCTACAAAGCCCAGTGCCGGCGTAGTGTGCATTTGGGTGGTCTTCTGCTTTGAGCATAAGCTGTTTCTAAATTCTTTCACAGCAGATTATTTTCAAAGGCCAAATCCTTTGTTTTACACTTCAAAAGACCATTACATTGTGCCCTGGGCTATGTGGGCAAGAGTTTTAGAGTTTCTGTAAAATTATTCCATATTTATGACAATTAAGCACGCAATCCTGTCTACTGTCCCGAGCCACACGCATGACACCAGGACAGACGAGCATAATTAACTCAAGTAACAACCTACAGACACGCATTCTTCAGTCACGTGAGGTGAAATTCCTGACACAGCTCGAGTAATGACCCGAGAGCAGACAGACGGACCACAGACAGAAATTCATTTACAAAATAATTTCAGTATTTCTAAAAATAATTTGACATTTTATAATTATTTAAAATAGAAACTTTCATATTTGGATTGTATTGCAAAGTTTTAAAAATCCATTCTTCAATGAACAATTGCAATGCTGCAATCTTTGAATCCTGTTGATCCCAGGTATTTCGGGGACAAGTACGCAATTGCACGATTTAACATTTGCATTATCATTAATATTTGTTTACAGTTTTTGTGCAACCTGTATTAGCATAGTACGGTGCAATCAAATGACCACATCAACGCTGAGACAACATAAAGCGTGGAAAACAGTCTTGAACAGCCCTCTTCCCTACAAAGTTCAGGACTGTAAATTTGACAAAAAACACAGCCCTGAATGTAAACACTGGCAGGACGCGGAGCCTCACCGGATGGCCTGTGCGGAGTCCGATCTAAGCGTGCTGCGCTCCTGAGGCCCCTCCTCCTCCAGCACCCGGCCAACGAACTTCATGCCAGCCAGCATGTGTCCCGAGTCCGAGCTGCTCTTCTTCATCATGTCCACGACCTCGCCGATCTTCTCCAACGCAGTCTTCTTACCCTGCACCTTCGGGTTGTTAAACACTGCGGTCGCGGGAAGCAGAACGAGAGGTTTACGCAAAAATAGACCTCGATCCGTTTCGGGAAATGCAATCACGTGAGCACGATAAGAAGTTCAATGGACGTGGTCAAAAAGCTCCTGTAGTTTTTTGCCAAAGCCGTTTGCAGTTCCTTGTTCATAACGCTCCTTGAGCATATTTAACGACCCGTAAGCCTGTTTGACTGGATTACACAGGTAAAACAATCATGCTCAATCAAGCAAGAGAGTTTTCTTTAGAGAACACACCTTATAACTGTTCAATACTAATAAATGTTATGTGGTAATGAGTTTAAAGGACTAGGACTAGGGTTATCGCAGTTGGCCTTCAGAGGAGCACCAACTCTGCTCAGGACCCTGCTTACCCTTCATCTTCTCCTCCAGGTCCTCGGGGTACTTGGTCTCGTCTTCCGCCGGCAGCTCGCTCTCCGTGTCGCTGTTGCAGCTGCCGTTGTCCGTGGGAATCTCCTTCTTGGCCTTCTTAGAAACGGAGCCCAGCGTGGAGGAGGAGGAGGAGGGTGAGGGAGCGGAGGTGGGGGGCGCGGCCGACGCGGGCGTGCTGCCCTGCGCGGCGAGCCCTGAGGAGCCGGCGGAGAGCATCTCCTCGTCCTCCAGGCCGGCTCCGCCGCGGTGCAGGTAATGTTTGGCGAAGGTGTGCGAGCAAAGCAGGTCGCACAGACAGGAGGCCTGCAGCGTGTCCTTCAGGTAGTGCAGGACCTTACGGGACACTTCGCTCGACACGGTCAGCTGGATCAGCGTGGACTCGTCCAGCTCCGCCATCTTAAAGAGAGCAGAGGGGAGAGATCTCGACCGGAGGCCCTCGTCTAAACCTCGGGACGCGGCGTAAAGGCGCCGCTACGTCCTCACCTGTTCGTCGAGGCTTTGCCTCAGGATGTCGTTGACCTCCTGCTGCTGTTTTGATTCCAGCTTCTTGATGAAGAAGAGCACCTCCCACCACTCGGCACGGCTGAGGGTGCCAGGGTCGTCCTGAAGACCCTCCATCAGATAAGGCAAAGAGTACAAACCACCCGGTGGCTTCGAGAAGAACGTCTGACTCACTGCCACACAGAAGAAGAGGGGTCAAGGGTCACAACATTCAGACGGGATGAACATACCTTTTAAAGCTCTCCACCAATCACACGCACTACAGACAAACAGTCAATGTCACATCAGCTCAGTTACCGCACGCCCCCAAAATGTTATTAACCGGATATAAAGTGTATATATACACACTAGTCTAACCTGCGGTGAGTTTAAGTGTCTCTGTGAGAGACGAGGCCTTCTCCTGGGTCTCTTTCTCAGCCTGTCCACTGCTCCCAACACCTAAGATCTCAACCATGTGCCAGTGCACCCAGTACGTCCTGGAGATGGAGTTCCAGTATACCTGTATCACGCACACGCACACACACACACACACAAAGACAGAGACACACACACACACACACACACACACACACACACACACACACACACACACACACATCAACAGACCGGCAGCTTCTAAGCCCACACCCACACGATTGGGACGTCCAGCCGGCAGCTACCTGGACGGGCGGCGATCCGTCGTTGCTGTATCGAAACTCTCCCTCGTCTCCGGCGCTGACCTCCTCGTAGTCCTCCAGCATTCGCACCTGCATGCCGCTCTTCAGGTTGTCCTGCACGTACTCCACGTAGGCGGAGCGCGTGGCGAAGTCCGTCCGCGTCTTGAAACCGTTTCCCGCCTTCTTCTTGGGCGGGGCGGCCGGCGGGGCGGCCGTGGCGGCCGCCGCGGTCGGCGCTGCGGAGAAGCGGGGCTGGAAGATGGAGCGGAGCGTGCGCCTGCCGGCCTCGTCCTCCGTCTCGTTGGCCCCGCCCCCGGAGGCGGGGCAGAGCAGGGGCGGCTGGCGGTTGCGGTCCCAGCCCATGACGCGCACCAGCTCCGAGATGAGGTTGGCCATGGCCATGGTGAACTCGAACTCCCGCTGCACTCGGGACTGTTCCGATTGGTGGGCCGCCGAGGAGGACGAGGGCCCCGCCTCCTGGCGCTCGCCGCTGGACTCCGCCCCCGCCGTGTTGAGCTTGTCCATCAGGGAGGTCACGCACAGGTAGCGCTTCACCAGAGAGAAAAGCAGCTTGCCCGGGATCTGCAGCAAGCAAGGAAATCCTGCGTGAAGATCTGGTGCCAGAATTAACTCGGTGTTCACCGTTTTATGGAGGCTACACAAGCTGGCTAAATTCATGCTGGCCGCGATACAAAACCTTCACACATGCACTCTCCTAATTCTGTTATTAGCAGAAAAGTTCTTTACAGCATTCAGATATGATGTTTAATATTTAATTTGCGGATATTCAAACCACCATCAGTAAACGGTGGCCGTCTCGTTCACGGTAGAGCGCTCTAAACAGGTAAAGCAAACACGAGGACACGAGGACGAGCACCTGAGGGAGGTGGATGCCCTCGAAGGAGATGCCGTGCTCCTCGGAGGAGGTGGTCTCCGCAAACAGCTCCAACAGGGTGTAACGGTTGTCAAAGTCCATGTGTTGCTCAATGCCATCCTGCTGGCTAAGGGACAACAGTACATAGGCACGACTTCCTGTAAGAGTAAAGAGAGTAGGACACTGTGAAAGCTACCAGTTTGGAAAGCAGTTTGGCCTACACTAAAACATCACGCAGTCTACCCCTTCCATCTTTATAACGTCAAAGAAGTCATGAAATGTAATCAACATTTTGTCTGAAATAAGTGAACAGGTCAATGTTTACTGGATTGTTTCTTATGCATTAAAAACGGACTAGCCTTCCACATTCTATACTGCAATAAGTGGTCTGCATTTCCCTTTAGGAATAAACACAACATGTGTGTCAATAAACGATCAATGTTGCTGTGCACTACAAGTGTTAAACATGTTTTAAGCAAACACCAATACAAGGCAACATGCAATACAAGGTGGCTTATATGAATGAACTAAGGTTAATATCGTGCATGCAGTCCATTTAATTCCACTATACCTCTGACACCAGATGCCAGAAAATCTAACAGGCATTTAATTCTCCCAGTTAAGAGACAAAAGTGAAGGATGAGTTACAGAATGTTCACCGCGCTGCTCTGATTGGAAGAACCACTGCCAATATTCTTAGCAGAAAACGAATTACATTCCTACAACACATTTGACCACAAGGTTTTGGTTTTGGTTGCTTAAAAATTGTTTGATACCTTAAATGGAAAAATAACTCACAATTTTATCACAATTCCTGCCATAGAACATTATGTGGGTAGGAGACCATGAATCATAAACCAAAGAATGCAGAAAGGAAGTGGAAGGCAACACACCCATCACAGAGTATTTTAAAATCTAAATAAAAACCAAAATAAAAATGAAAATCAATGCGGTCTCAGTAAAATTGTCCACTAAATATTCACCTGTTGTTTATAACCATTTCACCTTCTTTGAAGTCAAACTCTGGGAACTGGACCAAGTTTCCCCAAAGCGGCTTAACACAATCTTTACTGGCAGAGTATCACATCAAACACTTTTTCATTTAAGATTATCTTAACACTATGATGCGGTTGGGAAAATAGACTCTGCTTCGTAAAAAAAATTGGGAACAAAAATATGCACCCAAATTGCAGCATTAGCTTAAGGTTTGTAATTAATTTAACCAAGTATGAAAAGTAAATACACAGGCCATATACTGTGAGCATAAACATTTAATATCATCCAATATCTTATAGAATTACCATTACTACATAAGACCAGCTGAGGCAAACCCTGCAGTTTATGAGTACAAATATACCTAACCATAGAAAACCCAAGTATTTTACTTTAAAGTACAGGAAACTCTAATGACGGAAAGGGGGGAAAAAACCTAAAATGGCACGTTTCTCTCTTGCTTTAAACTCTGCTGCTTAGTCATTTCTGAGTAAACAAACAGCATTTAAAATGGCTTCATAGAGCTTGGTGAGTTCATTCAGAATGCATCTTGTGCACATATAAATTCAGTGGGAGCTCATTCATTAAGCTCTTCCTGTTTCTGCTGATTCAAGCCACTTATCTTTGTGAAAGAGACCCGCCATAAGCACATCTCATTTTGGGCTTATTTGAAGACAACTGATGACCCAGTTTCAATCCCAACATACAGGGCAAAATCACAAGATGAAAGAGACTTCCATCTATTCAGTCCATCCCCAGCAAGCGGGTACAGCACCAACATCTGTAACAACCGTGCAAGACTCAAGCAGACAAAAACAAGGCCTGGAAATATGATTTCTCTCCAAAAGCGCAGACTAAATAAATTCGATTTTTTGCGTTCAAATGGCCCAACATTTCTTCAAATAGGAACTCCCTGAGCAAAACAAGTATGACTCATTGAGCCTCGCAGTCCATACATTTTTATTATCCAGAAATCTCAGTATAACCCAGCAAGCGAAGCTGGTGGAACTGTAAGATATTGACGGTGTAGAGGCAAGCCAGCTCAACAGAGCAACAGATAACAGGACATTGTCAAAAGAACAAGGGACTTCTTAATTCAATTATTGAGTGCATTTACATTCACTTAATGGGATAACTGCAGAAAATCAGATTTTGTCGGTAATCCAATGGATGCGTTTACATGCGCTTGAGTAATCAGATAATGTAAAAACTCCATGTTTACATGAGTCAGTCAATAATCGGATTTCAACTGTGCAACCCACCAACCAATAGTCTCACAGAGGGGTATGACGTGAACTTCAAACTCCCTGCCACAGCTTTTTGTGAACACAAACCCACTTTACTGGCCAATATGGTTACTGATGATGACGTCTTCCATACAGCTTTCCCTATATTGATACTGAAGTGTTTTGTAGCCATATCCATGTTGCATTTAATTCTGTTGGCCAATTCAAATCAGGGCAGCGACAGGTCAGTGATTAAGGGTTTTGGCTAGTAACCAGAAGGTTGGCAGTTTTAGCTCCACCTCTGCCAAGCTTCCACTTCTGGATCCCTGGGCAAGGCCCTTAACCCTTAATTGCTCAAGTTGTGTTCCATCATAACTGTAAGTTGCTTTGGATAAAAGTGCCAGCTAAACGCTGTAAATGTGAACCAGGGTAAACATCTAAGGAATCTGATCGCCGAGCTACAATCCAGGTCTCTTTTTGGATTTCTTAATTGGATATCTAGGCCTTAATCCAAATAAGTGTGTTGTTTACATGACCACTTGAATAGTCAGATGAATGCAGATCAGATTATTAAGTGCATGTAAACACACTGATTTACGTTTGGTGATATATAAAAGTCTGGTCACAGCCATAAACCTCTGTTATTAGCATGTTCTTTAGGCTACAGCATGACAGTCCTAGACGAAAATTCAGTAAAGCAACAAGTATGACATTCTTCACGAGGCAAAAATTACAGCAATGTGAACGTGATGGCTCAAAGTTTTTTGTGACAATGTTCAGTCTCGAGAGTGAGCACCAGCAGAGGAAAAGAAGTGATATTTACACACCTGCGTCATGAGATGCCAGGGCACGCAACATCTTCCCAGCACTGCGGCGAGTTTGCTGCTCTTTGTTGCACAGGAGCTCCATTAGCAGGTCCAGCGCCCCGGTCTCCTTGAAGACCCCCACCAGCGAGCCGATGCTGGCGTAGGCACTCAGCACGTGGATGGTGTGCGTGAGGCTGACGGCGAAATCGCTGTTCTCCGCCATCTGTTTCCGAGCGCGCTCGACGAGGTTCTTGACGTCCCCCTTCATGTCGAAGGCCTGCTCCACCTCGCTGGCGGGGAACTGGCCGCTGGGCCGGGCCTTCTCCTCCAGCAGCGGCCGCTTGCCCAGCAGCGTGGGGCAGTTGGCGTACACGTCCTCCGTGGACATCCACATCAGGATGTTCTCCGTCTTGTTTTCGTTGGACGAGGACCCGCCGGAGCCCCCCGAGCCAGAGCTGCCCCCGGCACCGCCTCCCGTCTCGTTCCCGCTGCCGCCCGAGCTGGTCCCATCATCCACCGCCAGCAGACTCCAGCGGATCAGGTACTCCGTCTGGCCGTCGTGGGTGCGCCTCTGCCGGATCAGCTCCTCTGGGTAGGCTTGCTGCTTTGGACCCAGCTGAACCAGCAGGTTCCCATTGCGGCGCTCACCCACCATTATAGCTGAAAAGTAACAACAAATAGATTTTGTGTATATTATAAAGGTAATGGTCTAATAATATTAATTCATTTTTCTTAGTGAACTATAATAACATTTGTTACAGGTGTGCCAGTCCTGAAATACAGACAAGATAACTCGCTCGTTTTCACCTGTCAAGCTACATCAAGCATATCCATCAAGATACGCAAATTAAGATGAGAATGAACAATTAAGACAGTTAAAGTATGAAAGATACAGTACACAACAGTAGGAAGGAGTGGATTGCTATGTGAAAAAAAGAAAACGTCGGGGTAACTATCCTTGCTAAACTCTTCCATCACACTCACTCTCTCTTGATGTAAAACAAGAAGCTAGAAGCGGTTTTGTAGCAAGTCCAACGTTATTAAGCTAGCTATGTAGTTATTCAAGTTAACCATCAACTACATTGACTTTCATTATCGAGTTAGCTGGCTTACTTGATCGCTCTAACTGTCAGGTTAACGGGGTTAACGCGACTTGTGTGCTCAGTTACACTTCCCCTCCCAAACAGAGAGAGATTATTATTAGTATTAGTATTATTATTATTATTAATACCGCTGTCACGACGGGACACCGGTAGACTCGAGGGTTTGTTGGGCCACAGCGAACCGACTCCAGGTGCTGACTCACTTCTGAAGGGTTCACACACCAGCCGCCTCCCCCCCCGGTGCTGCCCGACGCGCCCCGCTCCTTCAGTACCTCCCGGTACCTTCCGCTCCACAGCTCGTCCAGCTCGCCAGAAACGTCGCTGTCTCGGCGACGCACCCCGACACGGCAGCCACGAACCCGAGAAGGCGAGCGCGGAGCGGGGCTGGCAGTAGCCGGGACGGGGGCCTAGGCTCCACTTCCGAGTCGAGCGCAGCTAGCAGGCTAGCTCGTTAGCGACCCAGCTAGCTCGCGCGCCGTTACCGTTAGAGACCCGCGAGCGGCGCGGCCTCGCGCACGGCTAAGCTAAGCTAGCCAGCTGGCTCTGTGAAATAAAAACCCGACAAAAACCACAGTTTCCGCTCACCTCCAGTGTTGTGGGTTTGCTCCTTCTTCGCTACTTTCTCCCTCGGTCGATGGAGTTTTCGTCTCCGTGGTAAAGTGTCGTTGCCCAGCCTGAACGCGTTTGGTGAACTTCGCTATTTGTGTTACGCGTAGAAATCCATCCACAATATTTGCAGCTACGCTTCTGCGTGAATTATGCGACTAACTTCCGGTCTGAGAGCGGAAGTAAAAAAAAAAAAAAAGTTTAACCGTAGAACTCTTATTGGAACATGTACAGAAGTCAACGCGCCCCCCAGTGTCTGAACAAAGCACAGTAGAGAATTCACCTATAAACTCGAGATACTCAATCATTTTCTTGTCCTAGCGTTGACGTTTGAAACGGAATGTCAGCGTTTATTTTTAGAATGAACAGAATCGCATCCCATATCATCAAGATCTACATCCACTGACGTAGAAAACAAAAAAAATCATTATCTTATGATCAACTATCCAGTGCAATACTATAAACATCCAATAAACCTGTTTGGCTGCATATAGGTCTCACTATACGTACAATTACATGCATGCATACAAAATTATAAACTAATACATAATGTTTCAAATATTTCAAGTGCATGCTGAAAATATATTTTGAAAATGAAGAAGTTCTCTCACTGGGTTAGGGACATACAGCACATCTAGCCCTGCTCCCAGGGCAGAATGACATTCTCCAGCTAATTCAGCATTGATGGTGCAGCCAAAATGTGGGGGTTATGCCACAGTGATCCTGCACATAGTTCAATGATCCTCAATGATCCAATGATCAATGACTTCATAAATCGTGCTTGATTTGTTCATTTGTGATGACAAAAACTTCCCAAAAGGACCACGGTGACTGTTGCAAAAAGACATTTTAATAAAATTCGCCTATTCCGCCTCAAATTGCCTCATTGACTAATAAAATAATGTTCTCCAGTACTACAGCTCTGATACAGATACAAACACATCCCAATATATCCATGACAATGAAACTGCAACACTGCAATGAAACTGCAACACATAAGCATGTAATCTACACATACTCAACATGTATAATAAAATCTACTGTTCTTTGCTGGCCACTATTACCATGGCTACCACACACTAAGCAAGGAAGAAGCAGTCTGGCAAAGTGAAGGTTCTAAGAAGAACTTGATATGTGGGGAATAAAACAAAGGGGTTAATTGAAAATTTGAAAGACACAAGAGCCTAGAGAAATAATAAAGACAGAGAGAGGATAAAGGATGGAGCTTTGGGATATTGCTATTGTGATGAAGCACCTGTCTTTGCTGCTCACGGCTTGAATTAACAAAAGAACAGCACCTTCTGGGCCCTCTGTGGATTTGTACAAAACACCTCTCATGCACTCATCTCATGTAGTCTGCAAGTTTTGCCCGAGTTTTTGCCTGAGGTGTAAATAACAAACAGGGTCTAATCGAACTGGAATCAAAATATGTGTGTATATCTTCACAAAGCTTGTGATGCATTACAGTTAGATATAGATTTGCTTTTGGGTAGACGTCAGGCACAATGTATATGTTATATACATATATTTCCTATTAGAGTTGTTATGTGTCTTTTACTTTTATGCTTTCATAGCAGGCCATAAAAAAAAAGAAAAGGTATCTTTAATTGTTCTTTTACCTTCTGTCACTGGGTGGCAATGTTATCCTAGTAGTTCAACCTACATTTGGCAGGCGACATGAAATCTGCAAAAGTTTCGTAAAATATGTTCAATATGTTTGTTAGCTCAGATTAACTACTAGTATTACTTGAACTGTTGACATACACATCGGTTTTTACATCTTTTAACTAGGCATTTGAAAACAGGGAATAGACTACATAGGGTTAACTCTGAAAAAAAAACAGGCCTGATTCTGTTCAGATTTCAGTAGGCTACGCTGCCTGTAACGTAACGATATGGCATTTACTTCTGTTCACGTAAACCTGAAGAATATCTGGCACGCGCGTCCCACTGTCTGTTATTCCGTAAGAGCGCGAGAGAAAGTGGGCGCGCTGCTATAAACAAGGCAGATACGTTCAAGTCACGTACATTAGCGTACGGAGCTCCGACACACACGAGACGTCCGAGAAATGCAGTAGGTGTGCATGGGTTCAACCGTACTCTAAAAACGAGTGTTAAAATGCAACATCCTCTACACCGTTTCCGCACGAAAGGCGAGTCGTTGTTATCTGGATGATTTTCAACCCTCACTTTGGTAAACGACTTTTTGAAGATACCGACAGCAAGTCGGACACTTTGGACTTTTTAAGACCTCTAGAATTCGCATTTGGAAGGATATAAGCCACCAATATTTCCGTGCAATAGAGCAGCTGTTTTAACGTAAATTCTACGGGGTTCATAGACTATGCGTTCAGCTCCAAAGGTAAGTGGATCTCTTACCAGTCAGATCACGAACTTGTACAGCAAATGAATGATTGCACCAATGCCACATAAATGCATTCTAGCCTCGCGTAGCCCTTTAGATTTGTTCGAAGCAAATGAGTAAAATCATTGGATTAGTATTTTTGTTTTCTTGTTGGTTTTGTATAAATTGGTAGCATTAGCTGTTTTATACATTTTGCTCCACTGGCCTGTAGACTACCACGGTCTGTCGGCGAAGGTCTTGACTGATTACCTAATTTCTGTTTCTCTTTTTATTCTTGGAACGATGTAGTGCGGTACCATGGACAGTTCCTGTGGTAGCGCCAAAAATGATGTTTTCCTGACTTCTCGTAGCATCTATCGCAATGCTGCCAATAAATTGTTTGCTTTATCTTTCTTATATTTGACATATATTCTGGGCTTAACTAAAAAGACAGCAACACAATTCAAGAAGCTGAGTGTTTCAACGGCTGAATGTACCATTGAAATTACCTAAAGTTTAGATTAAAATGGACTGGGGTTTTTTGTAGGCATTGGCGCTTGTTTTTGGTTAATAAATAATTAATTAATTTTAGATTTTTAGCATTCCAACATTAATCACACACGCTGTTGTATCATCACAGCCTCTTACGGTTAAGGAGAGAACTGCGAGAGAGTTAGCCTTCCAAATAATAGTGTGATGGGGATATTTTAAGATAAAGGCGACAACCACTGCAAATAATTAAAGAATCTGGTCCCCTGTCTTGAATGACAGACCATGACAATAAGCCTGTGTGGACATTCCCACTCAGTAAAAGCAATACTGATGGAGATTCAACACACCTGACATAAGCGCCAATGATTCCTGCAGATATTCGTTTTCAGTGTCATATTGAATTATGATCTAGCACTTTTGACGAGGCTCCTCATGCTTGTTCCAATGGGCAATTATTTTTAATTAATTTATGTAGTTGCGGCCAATGAGCAGTGTTGGTGTTTACATTCATTTACACAATGTGACATTTTTGTAAATCTACAATTTTTACCAAGCCTTACATGCAATCGAACATTGAACATTGAAAGTCTTATTTCGTGGGACCTATTGGTTTTACTTGATAGTTTTATCTCCCTTCCCAACACGTAAAAAAACTGCTTTGTAGTACATGAAGTTGGAAGTTGGTTGCCATTACACTGTGATCCAGTTTCCAAACGTTTTAATTTCCTAATAGTAACTAAGCATCTAATTGGGTACACAGACCTGAAGAAGAAACATGTTGTCTGTTCACTTGTTTAGCAGGACGTGAGAACAAATTAGGCTTCATGCTCTAGATTAGTGTTAAAATATTAGAGTCCTTTGTGATGTGGCCCTATGCAAAATCCATCAGCACCAGAAAGATGAAATGAAAGTGCAGCTTTTCAAACCTATAGATTTGGAAGCGCATTTTTACAGTGGAGTGCATTAATAATAAGGTGTATGTGCATTATACATTAGGGGCCTCAGCAATGACCGTCTCTCATCTTGGACACAGAGTTTTCCTGCTGATCTTCGCAGAAACGTGTGTGTAAATTCTTGGGTTGCTTCATCATGTGGCTTTAAAAATGTGCTGATGTTAAGGGCAGAATCAATGGCTCTCGGGTGCATGACAGTGTTGTCTGGGTAGCTATAGCGTTTACGTACTGGGGAAACAATTCCTTAGAAGAATTCTAAACAGGAAATGGTAGAGAGATGTCAGGCACCTTTGAGACCACCTGGGGACAGGACATTAATTGCAATATTTTTGAGGGTTCATTGATCTTATTTTAAAAAGGTTGCCTATTAAATATTAAACACGGATCACGGTCGCTTTGATGACTTAGATTCTAGTTTTTCTTTTAAATGTTTTTCTTTAAAGGCATGTGGAAAATGTCTCATTAATCTGGATTTGGGCCACCATCTGTTGAGTGTGCGTGGTATTACAACAAGTGGGATGTGCTAAACCTGCCATGATATGCTTCACAGAAACCCAGTAACTCATATAATGCATGTGATTCTAAATCATTAGCATACTTATGCATTTGTGTAGCAATCTTCCATTAATGAAATATAATAATTATGATGCAGTCATCAATCAGATCTTTGTAACCGGTGAGAATATGTTAAAGCTATTTTAAAAAGTATATGCATGTAGATATAAATGATAAAAAAATATAGTATATATTATATATATAATATAATATAATATAATATATAGTGGCTCCCATTACTCAGGGATTGTGAAAAGTTGAAACTTAGATATTTGAGCTTGCTATAGGGTTAACCCCATTCCTTTGATAAGGACCTAGTTTTCATAAATAGCAGTCTCAAAGTGGAAGATGTATGTGGGGATGTAGCCCACCCTGGACTGGGGTGTTTTGTGTTTTGTGTTTTGGCAGTGTTTTGTGATTAGATATGAGCAGCTATGAAACCTCTGTGAGCAAACAAGGAGATGGAAATATATGACATCACATTCATTTCTAACCCTTATAGGAGAGAACTGGGCAATGGTTCCACCTCAAGTCTCGTCAACATCACTCATGAGGCAGGCCATCAACAGCATCCTCTAGGTCAGAATGGATACTGGGTTCAGGGCAGGACCGTGGGCAGGAGAGGAGAAAGACCCTCCCGGTCAGCGGAAGCCTTCGACAGCGGGAGACCCGGGCCATGAGCATTACCAACGCAACGGTTTGATCAACACTCACGGTGTAATGGTGGAGACCAAGGACGGCTTAATGCCGGTTTATTCCGCCCCGCACTATCAGGGCCACATGGCAGTCAACCTCTCGCCCCAACAGGTGGGCCGGGACAGCGGTGGGTCTTGTGTTGGGGGGCACCACCCCCAGTTGCTCAACCCCAGTGCTCTCCCACAGTCGATGGACTCCTTCTTCAGACCTAACCTCATCCTGTACCCGGAGGGTCCGCTGAGAGCGTGGGGGGAGGGCGGGGACTGCTGTGAGACCACCTTCATCGAGGACATGGCTCCTGCCTCCTCTACCTCCGCTGCCACTAAAGATGGGATCATGTTCGCCGACAGCAAGTTCCTGGACCTGTCTATGGAGGACGCCAAGATTCACACCCTCTCCTATGATGTGGATGAAGATGACGAATTTCAAGAACTGGAGGTAAGATTAGGACATTTCTCATTTGTAGAATGTGCCAATACCAAGTATTCTTGTGGTTGCAGTACATATGTTTTTCAAAGCCTCACTATTATTAGTGCTTTTAATGCTATTTATCCTATTTGTTGTGTTTAAAAAAAAAAGAATTGTAGTTTATTGTTATTCATTTCACACTATCAAGTCATATGGAGCGCGTTTCTCAAGTTTGTTCCACATGACTGGCTGTGAGTGTGTGTGTGTTTGTGTGTGTGTGTGTGTGTGAGTGTGTGTGTGTGTGTGTGTGTGTGTGTGTGTGTGTGTGTGTGTGTGGCATGGGAGGCATGTGTGGTGTGTGAGGTGTGTATTCGGTGGGGGGAAGTGCTTGTTGGAAGGCAGAGAGGGGAGGTGTGAGTGGGGTGGCTGTGTGAACGGCCCGGGGCTCCTGCTGCGGCCCGACAGGCTCCACCACCTGTTCTGAGGCGGCCCGGCAGTTGTGCGGATCCCTGCGATGCGACCATAATGTTGGGACAGGAGGAGAGCGTGCAGATGTGTTGGGCGGCCTAGTCAGTGGTCGTTTCGTTTAAACCAAACAACCTCTAAGAAACCTTGAAATGATGCCCGAAAAACAGCAAGAGAACATTTATGTGAAGCTCACTGGAAAATGATTCTCTGTGTATCCAGTATTTATTTAAGGGTCCCTGTCAGGGAACCAGTTCCACTGTAGACAGATATTTAACAGTCATCAGTGTCATTCACCCTTTTGTCTTCAAGTCCCCACTAGACGTTTATCTGGACGTCTTGGATGATCATCTCCTAACATGGTGAAGGACAAACCACCAGTCAATGACCTTAAATTGCCAAAACAGCATAAATAATATTTGCTTCATGAAAGATTTTAGAGCACACAAGCTGAAGCATAATAATTCTCGTAATTTCTTGGGTCATAATAGCTAACTAACTGTATTGAACACATCAATTTTACATTGATTTTAAGGTCATAAAATAACTATGCAGTGCTGAAATACTGCAAGACAAAAATAACAAGTTGTTGCTTCTTTACTTTATAGTGTGGCATAATTAACAGATGTTAGTGTGTTTTGTGTTTTGTCCCTTTAAAACCTCTAATAATGGCGTTTACACAGCTACACAGTGTGATGGCAGGGTAGCTGAAACTTTTGGTGGTGAATTTTAATAATATAATGCATATACAGTATATTGACATACACTATCGACAAATGTTTACATAAGAATTCTTAAATATTTTGGAAATAAAAGCTAGGGCTACACATTTTTCATTGAATCCTTCAAGTAAAATCTAACCGCACACTGTACCCTTTGAAGAAGCGTTTTGTTATACTGTACAACTCTGCTTTATATAATGACAATAAAGTTGAATTGAATACCCTTTGGAGAACTAAAGGCAGTACACAACTGCTTTACATTTTACGGCATTTGGCAGACGCCCTTATCCAGAGCGACTTACATTTTTATCTCATTTTTTTAATATATACAAGTGAGCAATTGAGGGTTGAGGGCCTTGCTCAGGGGAACCTC
The DNA here is from genome assembly GCF_052324685.1 of Brachyhypopomus gauderio. NCBI lineage: Eukaryota > Metazoa > Chordata > Actinopteri > Gymnotiformes > Hypopomidae > Brachyhypopomus > Brachyhypopomus gauderio. The sequence goes on from NC_135225.1 coordinate 19,370,004, forward strand.
AGTCATGGCCTCAGGTCTGGGAATCAAACCCACGACCCTCCAGTCACAAGACCAGTTCCCTAACCGCCAGGCCATGACTGCCCATTTTAGGCAGGTACTGTTTAGAATTAGCCATGTAAAAATACAGAAGTATGTATTTCTGATGCTGAATCATCGTTGCCTCATGAACACTTAAGACTACACATTGTAATTGGTTCTCTTGTTAAATGCTTCCTATGATAATATTCATAATAATAATAATAATAATAATAATAATAATAATAAACCACTAATGTGCAGAAATAATTGTTCTTTCAACAAATGTAAATCTCATTACAACATGAATATTATTCAAAAACTTATTCAGTACCTTTAAGTGAATAATGTAGCAGGTTCCATCGTCATTTTCATGAGCCAAGAGTGTGGCATCATGAAGCCTCCCTTGATGGAGCTGTGTTGGGGAAGACATCCATTATCCATCCCTGCACTGAAATACCTCCTTCACCCTCCAATTATCTTAACCGTTCAGGATGTGTTCTGACCTTTTGATAAACCTGTATTTTGAAACTCATTTTAGCATCAAATTAATAGAGCACTCGACCAATTATGTGGCTGCACATATTCAGGTGATTTGGACTCCTCCCCTTTCTGTCATGTCACTCCACTTAGAAACGAGAGATCAGAGAACGTATGCAGAGGGTGTTCAGAGAATGTTGCTAGACCTTAGTTAGGAAATCACCCTTGTTCTAATTTAGGGGGGCCGTTCACGTGCATAGACCCGAACTGATCACATCAACATTCCTTTGTTGGGAAAAGGCTCCATATTAGGAATAAATGTCTTTGTTCTGGACTTAGGAATTTGCATTGTATGAATCAGTCCAAAAGTAGTTGTCAGGAAAGACAATTGTTCAGTCTGTTAATTTAAGCATTTACTATTTACTATGACCTTGCAAACCTGTTGCTGTAATGTAGCAAATATACATTGTAGTGAGCTGTGTGACTGGATTGTTGGACTTACACTAAACTCTTTTCCCTTAGCATTCTAATTATGATTATATTATTAAATATTTTTATTAGCTGCTATTGGTGGTTACCTGTTATCTCATTTGGGGTGCAGACCATTTGACACTGCTGTTCATGAATATGCATTGCACACTTTTTTTAGGAATTCTTTAAATGTAACACGCTTAAGGGACTTACACTCTGAAGTAATCGGAATGAATGTATTATATTTTAACAATATAAACATGATTTGTTTGCCTTTGATCTGCTGTTTCACAGATGCATGTTCCATTATGCTTTTGTGTGTGTGTGTGTGTGTGTGTGTGTGTGTGTGTGTGTGGGTGTAAAATCTCCCACACTGTTACTAGTGTTCAGTCCTGCTATCTTTGCAAACACCTACAATATTGCAACTGAGTTTCCATTACACATTTTAAACGGATAGAGACTATTAAAATGAAAAGATTTATGTTGCCATGATACACGAGGCATCGAATCATTGCTAAGGAGCGTTTTATAAGAGAGAGAGAGGGGGAGAAAGTGCAAAACAAAGTCACATGACAAGAGAGAGAGAGCACGAGAGAATAAACCATTGTCCAGCAAGGGTGATGGAGTATGCCCGTGTCTGTGACCATTCAGAGAACCATGCTGTTGCAAATGTGTGACAAAAGAAACACACTATCCCTCTGCATACCCACAATAAGGGGAAAAGAACACTATGACAGCAGAGCAAAACCCTTCACAGATCCATGAGCTATACAACGATACTCACCAAAGCACATGGTTTGCAAATATGTGGCACAAATAATCAAATATCTGTCGTCGTTCTCTGTGGGCACAAGGCGTGACGTTTGTTTCCTCGGTTTGTCATAACTCTGGGTGTCATGCTTCCTCTACTGTATGTCTGTACATTGACCCATCGCCATTACCATTCAGTGCTCCAATAGTGTGCGCAAACGTCTGACATTGCTGATTCTGGCTGTTATCTTTATGCTAAGACCTTTTTAGGATATTTACTGACAATAATTCTCAAAGTAGATTACACTCATATTCAAGAATAGATTATGTTTTCCTTTATCTAAAATCAAACTTTTCAATTAAGCTGACACTGCCATTCGAATGGCAAATTATATCATTGTTCTGGAGGAGCAATATATCAGATTTGAATTGGAAATACTTCCAGGCTATAACACAAATAGCATCCTGAAATATGGGAGGCACGAACATGTCGTTCATCATGGCGTCCGATTCGAAAACCTGAGAATGGGAAAGAATGTGCACCCGTCAGAAAGAGGAGAGTAGATACCGGACATCGTGGGTCATAGCTCCATCTCGTTTGTGCGTAGAGAGGGTGCTAGCTCGCACTCTGACCTCTGATTCCTTTCACGTGCCTCTCCGCAGAGCGAGTATTCCAGTGACTCGGAGAGCGAGGACAACTTCCTGATGATGCCCCCGCGTGACCACCTTGGCTTGAGCGTCTTCTCCATGCTGTGCTGCTTCTGGCCCCTGGGCATTGCCGCCTTCTACCTGTCTCACGAGGTAACGAGCGCTCAGCCACCCGGCACCTCCCCCCCCCCCCCAACCCCGTGCCAAAGTCTGTTGTACCCGGCTCTGCTCTGCCGGCTCTGCTCTGCTTGGGTTGGTGGAACGAGTTTTTTTCAGGATGAATTTTTTGAAAATAATGGCACACAGCAATAGATCACAGCATCAGGGCACGATAAGTGAGGAGGCGTGTGCCATCTTTTCAGAGGCACACTACTGTGCAACAAGGACCTCCTGCAACTCTATAGGTCCAGTGTGAAATTACAGAACCTAACCAAGAGAAGAGAGGTTTCCTCACAAGACTAACCAAGGGAGAAGTGACGCTGTCCGTGGTACCAAGTCAATTGCATTTCATGTCGTTTCGCAGATGCTGCTACTGCTTTAAAAGTAGATGAATATTTAGAACTGTATGCATTTGTGACTGTATCCCAAAGTTTGCATCTGGTTGATTGTCCAAACATTGATTCTTTGTTAAATGCTGATGCTGGAAGCAGCTGACAGCCCACTACAGTCTCTCTCTCCTCTCTTTCACCCACTACAGTCTCTCTCTCCTCTCTTTCACCCACTACAGTCTCTCTCTCCTCTCTTTCACCCTCCCTCTGCTCTTTGTCATTCTGCACATCACGACTCAACACCTACAGCTCTGCAATTCTCCAACTGAAAGGAGAAAAAAAAGTTAGCTCAGCCTGCTACTGGCAACTAGGCCCACGCCAAAATCAATTCCCAAAAACCCCACAACAAAGTCTCGTGCCAAAATGAATGCCCAAAAACCCCCACTATGAAGTTTCATGACAAAATTAGCTCCCTAAATCCCCGCTACAAAGTCTCACATCAAAATTAATTCAGTTAAACCACCCACCAAAACATTACAGTTTTTTTATTCCAAAAAGCAAAACTGTCACACGCTGTACGGAAATTAGAATTAAGTAAGGGTATAGAAGACTTCTACTCTTTATTCTCAAGATATGTGTTTATGCGCAACGACATACTTCATTGCAATTAATAATTTTATTTTTTCCATAAAAATGAAATTGTTTTACAACTACTATTAGAGATAGGTGCTGTTTACACATTCTAATAGTGTCTTTTTACTGAACACAAAATATATTTAATCTGTTATCTCAATAAAATAGACAACGGATTAAAACAGATTTACATAAATTGAAATTTGTGGTTAAATCTTTGTGTCATAGTTCAGAGTTCAACAGTGAACTCTTATCAAGATTGTGTGACCTCGAGTTTTTGTTAAAATGTGAGTGTGACGGGCAGGGTGAGCAACTAAAAAAGGAAGCGATCACACCAAGTCTCAGGGAAAGAGGATGGTTTAATAGAAAGTGTGCAAACCAAAAACCCGTGCATGGTTCCAGATTAAGGAAATAATAACCAGCAGTCAACTGGTACAAAGACAAGACATATATAGACGAACAAACGACCCTCAGGTGAGACGGATCACGGGTCCCGCCCACCTGAAGGACGAACATCACATGACAAAAAACAGGACCGCTGCCGCTGTAACCGGGGGCGACCGGTAAGGGGCCCCCCCACAACGTGACAGACCCCCCCACCAAAGCCGCACTCCCCTCCGGATGTGCGGCTTACAGCGGCAGCACACAAAACACAACAAAGGGGCGGGAGGGCGAGGACAAGACAGGGACCCGTTCCCTGCCGTCCTGAGCTGAAACACAACACAAAAGCTCCTCGTCGCAGGACGCAGACCAGGCAGGGACCCGTTCCCTGCTGTCCTGGAGCTGAAAACATAAAACACATAGGTTAGCTCACCTCCTGGGCGGGACCCTGGACCGACTGGGCCGTCAACAAGACGATAACCACGCCCCGGTCGGTCACAGGGCCCTCGCGCCCTAACCGGCCTTAGGCCACTTAAGCCCCACCGCTGTGCGCGGACCGGGAGCACATGGCCCAACAAACGTCACAGGTGTGGATGTGTGCAGGCCACCACACTGGGGTGCGGCCACGGCTTCTACTGACTACCTCCCGAACCTACCTCCTCGCTCGGAGCTGACCCCTGCCCTTTTCGCTAGGGGTCACCCCAGACTCCTGGGGAGTGAACCCCTCCCGGGGCCCCTCATCTCAAGGTGGACTCCTCCACCCAACCCAGGAGCGCCAGAGACCAGGGCCCTGGCAGTGCGCATCAGGGACACGCTGGTCACCCCGAGCTCGAAGGAGGGGGTCTCCTCCTGGAGACCCCACTAGGTCCGGGAGTGCCGCAGTCCACCACCAGGAGCGACCTGCAACACATCACACACACACGCACACAGACACCACATAACACAAAACGCGCACTGCTCCGACCACTGACCCCCCTTTTACACAGGGGGGAAGGGACCCCTTCTTGGCATGAGGAGACACCCTGTCCTTACACCCCAGGCTTCCTCCGCCTACAAAGGGGTAAAGGGGCTCCTCTTTGCTCAGGGGTCCCTCCCAACCGGTCAGGTCTCCTGATGGAGCAGTGCCTTCTGAGCCACATGTCGTGGCTCAGGAACCCCATAGCTCCCCCCCAAAAACATATTTAGGGGGGCCCCTCTGGGGAATAACAAAACAAAAAACACAGATACAACATATAACACACACGCACCTAAGATGCCCTCCGTGCCACCTCCAGTGGCACGGGACCTCAAATGGGCCCCTCCCCACACACAGTGAAGAGGGGTGCAAGAGAGGAATTACATAAAACAAAGCATGCTACACTCTAGGACAAAACGAACACGCAAAGACAGAACACAAACAAACGGACAGGACCCACCGATGCGTGCGCTCTGCGGAGCGCGACACGCCTACTCCAGCTCTCTCTCTCACCGTTTTCACCACGGGATCCGTAGATCTTTGGAGAGAGAGAGCTATACGCGAGCGGCTTGCGCGCCACGCCCACAGCGACGCGTCCCTCTGGCTCGCAGTCGCTCACCCCCGTCACCACGGGATATCACCGCGAGGCGAAAGGAGCAGAGAGACGCATCTCACGCGTTCTAGCGCGCAGCACGCATCGGTGGACCCGTCTACATACACACAAACACCACCAGCGAAACACACACACCACGGCACACTCACACACTCGCTCACGTCCGCGTCGTTATTAAAACAAAACACAACATACATACACACACACACACATACATACAGACGATAACGAACAACGGACGTGCGCAATGTGAGGCACCGGTAGTTTCGCTGGGCGAGAGCGGAGTCTACCGGTCCCCAGCTCTAGTCACCGCCGTGTGACTTACGGGTTTTAACACAAACAACATTTAAACATGGCGGGACGAGTGGGGACAGACTCAACACTCTCTCAGACAATACACGACAAACACACAGCACGCAGACAAACACTTACCACGAGACATGACCACGAACGAAGGAGAAAGCAAAGGAGACTGGCGGCTTCCGAAAGGTGGCTGGTTATTCTGTGACGGGCAGGGTGAGCAACTAAAAAAGGAAGCGATCACGCCAAGTCTCAGGGAAAGAGGATGGTTTAATAGAAAGTGTGCAAACCAAAAACCCGTGCATTGTTCCAAATGAAGGAAATAATAACCAGCAGTCAACTGGTACAAAGACAAGACATATATAGACGAACAAACGACCCTCAGGTGAGACGGATCACGGGTCCCGCCCACCTGAAGGACGAACATCACATGACAAAAAACAGGACCGCTGCCGCTGTAACCGGGGGCGACCGGTAGGGGGCCCCCCCACAACGTGACAGTGAGGTGTTGAATGCTACCTTATGGTTGCTTAACAACCCTGCTGTCAAAGGCGGGAACCTCAAACAGACTTCAAAATGAGAGGCACTTTAGGCCACAGCTTTCAGCTTGATCTCAATGTATCAACATAAGCTTCAAAGGTCACATGGCTTAAAACTGGTTTCTTCTTTTTTTCATCAAACAATCCATAGAAAACTGATCACGTTGAGACACAAACGTCTCGTTTTGGGGGACATGGTGACACGAGACGTCTGTCTGTCTTTATGATCCCCTGCTGTTCTGGCTCAAAATAGGATTTCAAGAGAGCCATTACAGCCTAAATTGTTTTGGGTTTTTTCTTCAACTTTCTCTCTGTATTTTCTCTTGGATTTGTTTATTTCTGCACCACCAAACAGCTCAGTGCAACCTCTGGGGATTACAGTATTTTTGACTGACCAGTATTTGCAACAAACCAAAGACGTAGAAAAGTTCTTGTACCAAATCCCAACATTGCGTTTGATAGCCCACCTCCATGTTTGCTTTATGTCTGATAAATGTGTGTATCCCAGGTGAGATTTAATATTCTGTCACGTCGATGCCAACTGGTCTTCCTAAATTGTTTTCCTGCCTTAAATTGTTTGCCTTATCTCTGGGTTTTAAGCAAACTTCAACAATCGAAACATTTCAGCAGTACATTATCTATGTGCCCTGAGTAGAGTACAGTGGAATTAAAATAACATGACTTATGCATTCAGCCCTGGCACAGTGTTTTCATCTCTTGTCTGGGTTGGCCAAGAAGCAAACAGACAGGCAATTCTGTGAAACCCATTCACTCATAGAAGAAGACAGGACTTTTTCTATGAAAGGACCAGTATCGATTCTGTGAGAGAGGTCAGAGGTAAACAACTTGCAACATATCCTTTTCATCACTGCTGTGTCTAAGAATGGCGTTTATTTTGATTGTTGAAACCAATTGTAACCAAGTGACAGCACAGTTCTAAACTGTCTAGGAGATCAACACAGCATAGTTTCTAACTCTAACCTGGGAAATCCAAAGAAATGTATTACTTAGAAAGTCCTTGATTTGATAAGGCTGTGTTTAATATTTTTTTCCCGAGGACTATGTAATAGGGTTTACATCCAAAATAGTCTTGTTTTATTTTTCTTCTTCTCATCTTTGCTCGTTTTTGAGAAACTGAGGCACACAGTAATTCCTTTGCAGTAATTCCTAAGCAATTACTCAGTTAGGGAGAAAGATCCCTTGCTAATGCTGTTTCCTTCAAAGTCCTGAAACTGATCTTCAACAATCTGTTTCCACTAAGCCTGTGAGCATAATCTGATTTGTTACTTATAGAGTGCATTCTAACACAAATGGAGTAAAGCTCTTTATGTAATATTTTGGCTCATGGTAGAGCATGTGTGGGCCACGTAGGCATAAGCTGAGAATAAATATGTTCCAAGGACAATGAATGGACATTTTAACCAAAAGCAGGTGTTACTTATGTATAAATATGTATATATAAATATGTATATGTAAAGATGAACAGGCACGTGGGTGTCTCTCGTGTTCTTATTCGCTCAGCAGATCAGATTTACATTTCTTTATGCGTGAGTGTTTCTTTGTGTATCTCTTGACAATCAAGTGCTCTGTATCTCAATCGTATCTCATGCAAACTTGTACGTAGTCTTGAAGGTGTACCAAAGAGAAACACAACAGCTTGATCGATCCTTGAAATACATTTTTGCCATTTTCAAGTTTACTTGAATCTATATTTCCCTTGTATCTCCAACATCACCACTGCACAGTTGTTATTAGGTTGGCTTTGATTTTTATATTATTAAGCAAGCAAAATGTGAAGACATAAAGCTAAATGTCCTATCTGGGCAGAAAAATACTTTTGTTAATCATGTTTGCCTTGTAAAAGTCTTTACTAGCTGAAAGTGAAAAAACACAATTCATATACTGTAATTGTGCAGCTAGGGTTTGCTTAATCAAATGCTAAGAAAAGGGCATGTAGGTCTTTTATACTTAATTTCAGAATTTCAAAAATGTTCAATTCATTTTAAACTCTCACCCTTAGCCTACTAAGATTACCCGAGGCATTCATCCATGTATATGGAAGAGACAAACCATCATGTTTTTGTTGCAATCCACATAACAGGCTGTGCACACCGACGTAGTTACAGCTCTGTGCCGTTAATGCATCTGACATATTTGCTTATTTGTTCTGTTGTATCGAACACTTTATTTATAGCAATGCTGACCTATTACTTGACAGGCATGCAGACTTCATTGTGCTTATATATTCTGAAATGTCACCATAAATCAGCAAACCATGAAGCTGAATCAGTGAAACCAAGTAGTTTTGTATACAGTACTTCCAAAACATTTAGTGTGTGTGTGTGTGTGTGTGTGTGTGTGTGTGTGTGTGTGTTTCAGAGCTCTTATGAGTTCGGTTTATTGCTTGATTTTAATATTCCTGTCACAGTATGTTAGCTCACCTACGGGTTTCTTTTTGGAAGGTGAGGAGGGTTACATTGTGTGTGTGTGTGTGTGTGTGAGTGCGTGTATGTGCGTGTGTGTGTGTGTGTGTGTGTGTGTGTGTGTGTGTGTGTGTGTGTGTGTGTGTGTACACATCCTTCATTAGAGGAGGCATATTTGGTGTTCACCGTACCATGCTAAAGTTGGGGCTTTGGTTTAAAGCCAAGTGACTGTTATGAAAAAAACTTACCCCAAGGGCATTTCTAGGGCAAAAGGAGAAAATGATAGCTATAATGTATGAGAAAAAAAATCTCTATACAGAGAGCAATAGCTACTTTCTCTCTTCACAAGGACAACAGTTGTAATTCCTTTTCACCTTCATGGAAATTATTCCTTTTGTTTATCTGGATCTTCCAGACTGTCAACTCTGAGCTTACAATGAAGACTCACTGTCAGTTTTTGTTAAAAGTAGAGACTGTTTGACATTTGCCTCAGAATGGTGCAGCTCAGAATGAATCTCAGGTCCTGTCTGCTGCACTGCTCTAAGGTTGGTAACGATGAGGCAAATAAATTATGCCATCACTGCTCTTGAGTTTTATATTCGTTTTATACCTACATATGATTAGGTTTCAGTCATATATATTTTTCACAGATGTATCCCTGAAAGGTAGTGATGTTTGTGTATAAATTCATTTCTCCTGCCAGTTCCTGTCCTGGCCTATGAAACCATCATGCAGTCCTGGTGGTCCTGGTGTACATTATGTCATGTTTCCAAAGAGTCAGGAACGTTTAAGCAATATGTTAGGAAAGAAAATCGATCACAGAGCTGGAGATAACGACTTGCTGGCTTGCCTCTTAGGGTTTGAGGGCTAAAATTTATGCCCTGGCAGAAAGCGTTACACCAATCTTGTTGACTGGGTTTGTATTGCAGGCGTGCAAGGGGAGTGTCTGTGTGGGAGGACTCATTGTACCAACAAGGCTTTTGAGCTGGCGGTATGTTTGCTTTTCAAACACTGCATCATGAAAATATCACTGAGAGTTTTATTAAATCAGGTCCTCGGTAATGCAAAGGACAGCCTCTGCCCACCCAGATACTGAAAAATAAAGATACATCGATTTAAAGAGCAGAAGACCCAGTTATACAAATCAAGGGACTGAAGACTTAGCCACCTGGTCATTTAACCAGTTTTGTTACATGCCAAAGCAAAATTAATGTTGAATGTCTAGTAGATTCTACTAAACTCTACTGCCTGTTCGACCTCAGTGTAGTCACCATGAGCCTAAAATCACACTCGCACTGTTTAAGTCCATCGTGCAGGCCGCAGGAGCTCGGAGACCCGGCCTGAACCTGCACGTTCTCATCAACTACGCTCACACCTCCAGTGACTGCCGCTCCATCCACTGGTGCACTGGGTGAAACAGATTGCGTTTTCAGGATGACAGAGATACAAAGCACTGGCAGGAAAACCACATCATCGCCTCACCTTCTGATTTTGTTGGGCTCTTAGCGAGTGACAGCTGGTGCCAATAGAAACTATGTGTAAAAAAATGATCTATGTAGATAAAATGCAACTGTTATTACTTGTAACAATGTAGTAACCTACAAAGTGTTTTGTAAACCCATGGTGTTGTTAGGGTCCTTGCAATCGCCTATAAGTATTGCTTTTCTAATATTTATGTGGATCTTGTGTTTACTACTGCAACACTGAAATATCCTTTGGGATCAATAAAGTATTTTTAATCTTATGTTCTTGCAAAAGCAATGCTAAATTATGGGTTAACTTGTGCTTTAATTGCTTTTATTCACCGACCCTCATCCTCTTTGAGACCCCAGTATGTGCATCACTTCACACTGGTTTTTCATTGGGGATTGCGTTCACAATGCTAATATCTCTGTGGTTATCCAGTCGTGTGGAGAATGCACAAATGCATGATGTGTTTATGTATTTATTTATTTATAAATGTATTTATTTATTTGTTTATTTATTATGAATTAACAGACAGTTGAGAGTAAAGATGTTGTGGGGCGTAAGGTTTTTTCTCAGCGTCCTCTTGTGTCTTCTGTCATCTTGGTCTTCCATTGCCGGCTGTAATCAGATTTGTATGAAGCAGGTTTTTCATAATATGATTGGCTGATAGATTAGAGTTCAAGTACGATAATTAGCGTCATCGGGTTATGCTTGCTGTGGCCTGTTTGATCGGCGGTGGCTTTGGTGAAGATGTAACCCAAAAGGCAGCAGGCAGCAGACAGCCTGGCTATTCACTTGATGTTATGCAATAGATCACATAAATAGAAAAAGGGAGAAAAGGAATATTGGACAGGTCAAAAGGAGACATTTGCCACTGAGGAAGAGAAGAGAAACAACATGACAGCAGGGTGTACGTTTAGAACAGTAGGAGACATAAATTAATTCATCCAAAAAAAAGAAAAAGAAAAAGTCCTTAATCTTGGCCACATTTACTGAGCTTCAAAGGCTTAGAGGCCCTTAGGAGAGAACAGAACCATGGCAGTCTAATTATTTATGCAGCCACTCTCCACCAGATCCCCATGTCAGTCAGCTGCAGGAGAGGGCCAATTAATAATTTCGCCTCTGTTTTCTCTCTTTCTCTTTTTCCTCTCTCCCTCATCATCTTCTTCCCTCCTCTTTCACTCTAATAATATTCGATGCGTGCGTTTTGATTCTCTTTCTGTCCCACCTTGGTGTACTCACGGGCTTCGCCCCGGTTCCGTGTCTCTCTCCAACAGACCAACAAGGCGGTGACCAAAGGGGACTTCCAGCAGGCCAGCTCCAGCTCCAGACGAGCTCTCTTCCTGGCTGTGCTCTCCATCACCATCGGGACTGGCATCTATGTGGGCGTGGCCGTGGCCCTTATAGCATACCTCTCCAAGAACAACCACTGGTAGCCTTGCCCCCCCCCCCCCCTCCCCCTCCCCCTCCTTCTCTTGGACGAATGGCCAGTCAGTGTGGATTTACTCTGAGGGCCACTGAACACTGATTAACAACAGACACTCGACTCCAGCACTTTTATGAATCACATGAGATCACTGAATGGATGCTCATTTGTTAAACATAGTGATTGTTTTGCAGTGTGAACCCATGACTTGTTTTTTTTTTGTACTTACTGTTCATTACAGTGGAGAGACTGCACTGAGAGACTGTAGAAACAGACACTTCAATATATATTTATGAGGTGAGGACCTGGGTCCAGTTGGTCTTGAGCAGTCACAAAATGTGTACAGTATTCAATGTGCTAATTTAACCCTTTGAACCTTTGGTGGTGTTTGTTTTCCTTTTGGATGGTGATGCTGGGATTTGAAAAACAATCTATCTGACATGCCACAGTGCTTTGAAGACGTTTTAACAAGAGCTACAATATTATCTTGTGGATTCTCTACCACAAGAAGGGCCTTTTTCAAGACTCTTTTCAAGACATTTCAAGGATAAAATGGACACAAAGCCATATAAGTGGGCTGCAAGACTGGATGTCAACTCTTCTGATCTTGCAGTGACCTTCTGATCCGAGTGAGCACGTGTAAACTTGTAAACCGTCCAGTTCTGAGGAACCTTCCGTCACCAGGCCCCATGCTTTCAACTTCAACACGCCAAACAACGACGCTCCACCTGCCGTCTCTGGAAAGGTTACACTGTAAATGAGCTCTACCATTGGCCGATTCCAGCCATCACTTGCCAATTAAATGTAGTCTTTTCATTCAAATCTAGTTGTCATCTATGTGACCTTTCTTACGACGGGCTCGATTTTGTACGGCTAAGAGGACTCTTGCACAAAAAAAAACTTTAAAAAAAAACAGGCAATTAAGGTGTGACATATCAATTTTCAAATGCAGAGCAGTCATACAAACCAGAAATTAGACACAAAAACATTGGTCAGAAATTAATTCAGCGTATGTGTGAGCAATATGAGGCCTGTGCTTCTTGTACATATGTTAGCAGTCGGCTAGGGGAAGTCCCAGTTACTGTAAATTACTGGAGTCTGGAGATGCAGCTAAGGAATACAAAACAAATTAATAGCTTAAAACTGGAGCCTAAGTCTCCAGAATATATTATTATAATATAGTATAACAAAAACTGATGGGATCAGGTGAACGTGGCCCATGAAAACACACCAACAGGACTTAAATGACAAAACCACATCACGTACACCAGCACAGTTACTCTGTACTGTATAAACAGGGGTCCAGTCCTATCACAACTTATCACAGCCAATGAGGTTGGCTCTCTTCTACAGGCTAAATGACTAATCACCCATATCACTCACGCATGTTTCACTTGCAACAGAAACATCTTCGCTGCCTGTCAAAAATTTTAGTTGGCCCTGCCCCCTACATTTGGATGATGTAGACAGGCACATCGTAGGTCACGACAGTCTCCACTTAAGAGCTGGCAGTGAGAGGTGAGGACCCCATGGAGGAAGATCAGAGAGAACTGAGGTTTCTCTCTAATTAAGCAAATTGCCAGGATGCTCATCTCGAGGTAATTAGTGAAGCTCTTGGTGAGCCAGTGTGCATGAGTGCAGGCTACAGGAAGGAGAGACGTAGCAAAGCCGGCTACTGACTTGAATCGCAATTATAACACGTTCTGTTTTTCCATCACATCTCATCTGCGACCCTGGGAGCTAAAATGTGGCAGCGCTCTATAGCCAGGATCACTAGCTAGGTCTTTCCTGCCTTCTTTTCAAAGGGTCTGCAGCCATAACTCACAAAGGTCCACCGTTTAAAGAAAGAGAATCGCTGAACACTCGTAGCTTCCATCAGCAACACAAGCACGTCTCCATTCAGGGTCCGTAGGCATCAAATGTTGTTCCAGTGAACCAGACTGATGATACTGGCGGGGACAGGTGAAAGGAGTTATTTATTATAGTACAGGAACCATTTGCCTTACAATGGATGGCTTTAATTTTTCTTTTTGAAGGATACCCTTGTTGTAAGATTTGAAAACACAGAGAAAGCGCTTGTGTAGTGCAGTGAATCCCGAGAGAGGACCATCAAGTCTACACTGAATTCCTGTTCCCTAATGACGGATGAGTCACCGGAACTTAAAAACTCTACCAGCAGCGTACCAAAAACAAGTGCTTATCACGACTATCTTCTTAGACTGGTCTACTAACCACTGTAGCAAGACGGCATCTAGTCGTCACCGGTAGTACATTTTTTAATTGATTTGACACTATAGTTTACAACCCATCTATCTAACACCATATCTTCTTGTTACAGTCATTATTTGTGGTGTGGTGATAGTTTACAGTAAAAAAATTGTATGTTCATGAAATATATATAAAACATATTCGATAATATATATAAAACATATTCAAAGGCTTCACCAGCATTTTTCAACAGAATGATCGTAGTCTACCATCTGCTACATTGACTAAGACATCGCCTTGAAATAATTAAGCTACAATGTCACACTAAAATTCTGGCCAAGCCGTGTGCACAAGGTTTAGTCCATATCGGTATTCCTTTGCAGTCTGTTGGTTGTGGGCAGTTTTATTATGATATCTTTTGGAAAGGATGGAGAAATTAAATTGATGTTTTGGCAGCGTGGCTGAGCAAAATTTTGTTGAGGTAGGGAAAAAAAACCATTTGGGGCCCGTTATCAACATACACTTCATCACTCGCATCAAAATCCAAACCCTTAAGACACGGACACAGCCATTACTCATACGCTACATGTAATCATACTCATTACATTACAGGCACATTACTCATACGACGCAACTAAAAGGGTGAAATGGCAGAAAGGGCCATGGCGCAATTAGCTTAATGCAGCTTTGCCTTCGTTTGTAATAGCTCGCTGAGGCAGATTTTAAATAGATGGGATGATATAAGCGGAGTTTGTTTGGGCGATATCCCCCTGAGGAAAGGTGAAAAGGTGAATACAGATTACAGTTCTGACACCATGACGAGTAGCAATGTGGGAGTCGGACCCCAAGTGAATTCCCCTGTCCGTGTATTCACGATAGTGTTTAATTGGCGTTTTAAAGAAAGAATATATACATATGTAACGTATTCATGTACGTTATGTCAAATGACAGAGTGACTTTCCTTTATGGGAAGTTCCTATCAAATGTTATTCGAGGTAGATTCATCTCCAGGTTTACAGAGTGTGTACAATGTAACTTCAAAAACGTAAAGGGTAAGTCAAAGAAAAAATAAATAAAGAGTGTCACTATTTATCAGAGGCTGGTCATTGTGTTCAGAGGTCTAGTCAATGAATCAGTAGGGCAGCTTTTCCACCGGGGTCATTAATTAGACATGAACACAAACAGCGGGGCAGAGCAGTGAGCTAAAGGAAGCGGCACGTGCCTCTATCGACCTACCGGCCATGTTACACTCCGGCTGTGACGCTGGGCGACGACAGACGGACGAGACACAGAATCCGTTTCTCCGTTACAAACGTCACACTTTATTTTTCTGACTGTTGCGCAATAGCGCACGTTAAACATCCAACACACACAGCAACATGCAGACATAGACAACGACGAGCACAAGACACTGCGCGAACGCACATTAAATAGACAGACCACATCAACCCCACGTGATGACGAGACGAGCCACAGGTGAGACGGATAATGACAAGACACACCCGCACCCACGGAGCTACACTGACGCAGACGAGTAGACACAGACAACGTTAACACACGCCCCAAAAGGAAGGGTTCGGGGACCGTAGCGTGACAGACGCCCCCACCAAGGGCACTACCCGTCCCGGGGTGCCAACAGGACCGAGTGCCCCGAACCCACGTCGATGGGTGGATCCGAAGCGCCCAGTCCTGCGTCTGGGAGATGACCGCCCTCGGTGGAGAATCCGCCACGAACAGCCTAGAACACCCTCCCTGGGAAGACCGGGGAAAACATTTACATTTACAAACACACAAACAGGAACATTAACACACAGAGGCACGAAAGGGAAAAGGAGATTAGGCAGACATACGGGAATACATACGAAAACAGGAACGGACACACATGACAGTGGCGCCAGGCTGCGCGCCAGGAGGAGAGCGATCAGGGGAGAGAGACCGGGAGCTGCTGGTGCTGCAGGCGCTGCGGTGGGCGGTGCTCCTCCTGCCCTCGCTGCAAACCCTCCACCGGGCGCAGCGCGGCTGGCGGACGCGCCAGGTGCAACGCGGCTGGCGGACGCGCCAGATGCAGCGCGGCTGGCGGACGCGCCAGATGCAGCGCGGCTGGCGGACGCGCCAGATGCAGCGCGGCTGGCCCCTCCCCTCGGTGGGCCGTATGGGAGTCCATCTTTGCCCTGGGATCTCCCTCTGGGTCCGGCAGTTGTAGTGCCTTCGTCCTCCCTCGCCTCCTCACTACCACGGCTCCAGCTCATGGGCTGCCCCGAGCTGCCACCCCGGGAACAGTCCATTTCGCTGACTTGGGAGCGCTCGGGGGATGAGCCCACATCTGGACTCCTCCTTTTCACCATCCCAGCGGAGAGCTCCGAAGGGGGCGGCGTCTCCTCCTCCCTGTAGGAGCCCTCCTCTTCCTCGGTGTACCGCTCGCTGTCCGTGTACTCGGTATAATCCGAGCACACGGAAGGGGGACGGTCTTCCTCCTCACCCTCACCGTAGTATTCGGTTGGGGCGGAGCACACGGAGTGGGGATAGTCCACCTCCTCTTCTCCCTCGCCATAATCTACGGTGGGCGCGGAACATATAGAGGGTGGACGGTCCTCTTCCTCCTCTTCCTCGTCCGGAGACTCCGCCCCCTCGAACTCGCTCTCGGGGGTCTTCTCCGTGGAGCAGAGCTCGAGGGAGCCTACCCGCAGAGGTGAGAGGTCTCTGGAGGGAGAGGGGTGACGCTCCTTCCACAACCGCACCGCAGTCTCGCGGAAATAGTCCGCCAACTCCTCCGTCTTGGCTTCCCGAGCCCGGAGCAGCATGATCTCACATAACGGGTCCTGCTGCATCGCTTCGAGGGTGACGGGGGCTCCGCGGTGCTGTGCAGGGGAAGAGGCGTGGTGGTGCTTGCTGGGCCTCCTCCCCTTCTTAGGTCGGGTGGTGTATCCTGGCATGGTGTCTCTGGTCGGCTCGTCGTTCTGTGACGCTGGGCGACGACAGACGGACGAGACACAGAATCCGTTTCTCCGTTACAAACGTCACACTTTATTTTTCTGACTGTTGCGCAATAGCGCACGTTAAACATCCAACACACACAGCAACGTGCAGACATAGACAACGACGAGCACAAGACACTGCGCGAACGCACATTAAATAGACAGACCACATCAACCCCACGTGATGACGAGACGAGCCACAGGTGAGACGGATAATGACAAGACACACCCGCACCCACGGAGCTACACTGACGCAGACGAGTAGACACAGACAACGTTAACACACGCCCCAAAAGGAAGGGTTCGGGGACCGTAGCGTGACACCGGCGTGTATGAAAGCCACTGGATATTTTCAGATGCCAATAAAACGCTGAACTTGTTTTTACTAGCAAACAAAAAACAAATGAATTAATAAATGGATCAGTTACTAAAAATACACAAGGGCTTATTTCTTATTTAATCAATAGTGATTTTTGTTCTTTTAAAAATTCTTTAAATGAGAAATCATACACAGTGTTCAGTCAAAACTATCTTGTGTTTGCATTTCATGACTTTAAAAAGACACAGGTAACGATGACTTACACACAGCCTAATACAAAACACTGCACGCATAGACATATCAGATATCTATAGAGATATTAAAAGTTGTAGTCAGTCACACACTTTCCGGAGAAACAGGGCGTTTCGGACAGAGGTCCTTTGTCAGCTGTGCAAGCAAAATATATAGACAGAGAGAGACAGAGAGAAATATTAAAAATTGTGATGAAGCAGGCCTACACAAAAATTCCAGAGAAACAGGACGTGTCAGACAGAATTCCTTTTATCAGCTGTGCAAGCAAAGTGAGCTTGCACTCTAAGTACTCTCATATATATATATATATATATATATATATATATATATATATATATATATATATATATATATATATATATATATATATATATATATAATATAGACCTATATATTTTTATATAAAAAATACATATATCCAGTGCCGTTTCAAGGTATTTGGGGGCCCCAAGCAAAGACACCAACCAGGGCCCCCCCAACCTCCACACCAGAAATCTCATGCCCAAACCCCCCTCCGGCCAAAAAAAAAAAACATATCTGGCCGCGGTCCACCTTCAAGAACCACAGCATATACACCTCAAACTAACTACTTTACAAATTTACTACTTGTAGCTGAACATAGCAGATTTAAGTATGGGATTACCCGGGACGTATATATTGTTTTTAGCCTACCTGCTGCTAAATTACACCATTTGTACAGGTAGGCCTAATTTATCCAGTGTAAATCATCACTTACCACTGTCTTGTGTTTTTTTTAGGGGTGGGCATAGATTAATTTTTTTTATCTAGATTAATCTCACTGAAATCTTGAAATTAATCTAGATTAATCTATATTAAAATGGCTCATATGTGTGCTACCCAAGTAATAACTAAAAGTCAGCTTTTGAGATAGGGTTTCTTAATACAGAGGATGCATTAGACCAGGGGCTCATCTCCTGTTTCCAAAATGCATCAATGACTGCTTGAGGAAGCTGTTCTACTTTGATACTTGAAGAAAAAAACATACTCAATAAAATGTAGGCTACTCATGTTCAACGGTTTATTCAGTTAAACATGAATTTGTAAGCCTACATACTGTACATTAAAAGGGGTTGATAACATGTTTATTCAGCTAAACATGATATTTGAAATGTAAGCCAACATTTAGTACATTTAACCTCACGGACATAATTTGGGGGGGACTTTTTCAAAAGCCGGTTTGGTCCTCTGCAGTTTTAACGGTTAAAAATAAATATTTAAATAGCGACGAATCTAGCGCTAGGACCATGCAGAAAACGACCGCTCCGAGCTCCGCTCCGGTAATATTTTACGTTCCTAAAAATGAATTTTCCATGAAGCAAACCTGGCGACTTCGTGGCTGCATCCATGTAAACACACGTACGATTTTTAATTCACAGGTTTGAAAACTCGTTCTCGCCCCTACTGTGCAATTTGGTTAGGAATACAGCCGAGCTAAACTGTCAAGTTGAAAGTCATCATAGTTTGCTTACCCATTTAGTAGATATATTAACGGCGATAATTTTTATATCGCCCGATAAGAGTATCAAATTAACGAACGCCGTTAACGGCCCACCACTTGTTTTTTTGTGTTCCTCTTCCTTCTTTTGTTTTCTCTTTTGGCTTCCTGATGGATAAATTCACTTCATGGTTAAGTTTCATATTTGCCGGCGTCTAAAACTTGGCTGTCTGCCAGGACAGTGTCTGCCTGCCTTCAGCAGCTGGTGGGAGGGGCCCCTTGAGGGGGATTCTGAGAACAGTGTCATTGCTCATGACTTTGAGAATGTAAAGGGGGGCTCACACAGTTTGTCGCTGCATTTAATTCTTAACCTGTTGTTGTCTGGGGGCCCCAGGCCAGCTTGGGGCCCCAAGCAATTGCCTGGTTTGCCTGCCCCATCGCGACGGGCCTGCATATATCAGAGATAGAGTATGCAGATGGAACTGGAGCAATTTTACTAGTGCTCTCTAAAGATCACATCAAAATACCGAAATGCCCTTTACTGTGTGTCTCATCCACTGGGTCACAGCACCTATAGGCACTTGTTCCTTGGGCTTCTTTGAAGGGCACCTAGGAGCTTCTTAACTTTTTGCCTACTTGTGCACAGACTTGCCTATGTGTGCACTGATGGTGGCCCTGCACCCCAGAGACACCCTGCGGTGTAGGCCGCACGCTGACATCACAGGAGACACACCAGCAGTTAGTACCCTCGTACCGTTGTGATTTGATTAAGAGTGAAATCCAGCCATGTTTCCCGCTAACAGGAAAGAACTTGATGAGGCGTGATGTGTTCATATCCTAGGTCCTCTGATAGTACACAAGGATGTGTAGGCAGCCTGACACACAAAGGTACACAAACGGCTTCTATTCAAATGATGGATGCATCATATCAGGAAGTAAAAAAATATATTCTGCAAAGTTTATGCCTGAACACAGGAAGAACACATTACTCACAGCACAGAGTAAACAAGATGGTCCAAGCTGCTATTAAAGCTCTTCACGGAACGGTAGCTTGAGGAATAATTAGGGAAGAAAAGCAAAACAGATTGTAAAGGGGAGAGCTGAAAGAGAAGGTTGGGGGGGGGGCTCGTTTAAAAAGAAGATAGAATAAATCAACCTTTAAAAGAACATTTAAAGCAGTCAAATGGAAATCGCTCTCACCCAGAAACAAGCAGTTAATTACTATGCAATTCCTGGGCATGCTGGGATACGAAGTCAGGACACGACAGGAAGCCAGTCATATAAGGGTCGTTATCAAATGATCAAATGATCTGTGTCCATTCAGATGTTTTGACAAAGATGGCTTCATTTTTATTATCTTGATTTTTTTACTAAAGGTGAATGATGTCAGAAACACACAAGCTGACAGAGGATACGATACAGATCTCTGGAACATTGATTTTATAGTGTAATGTGCCCAAAATTTGCAGCATGAGGTATAAAGTTGGCACCAGAGAGCAGAATCAGTCAAATGAACTGAATCATACTAAGGACACGGACATGGCAGCATGTATACTGAAGGCAGTAGGTGTTGGCTGTTGTCTCAGACCCACACACAAACACATGGTCAAATACATGGCAGTTATGTAACTCAAGAAGAAACACCAGAAAGAAACTGAACACCAATAACTATAAAATACTTATTCAAACACTCTCTCCAGTAAGGAGGCTCATTAGCCATTCACGTCACATAGCCTAAATAGCCGTATAACTGACACGATGCAAATCGGAAGTGGGGAAATAGAGATACAAATGGAGATGACTATATCAAAAGGAATTAATTCTACACAGAGAGTATCATGGGGGAAATGTGGGTGTCCATTGAACTTTGTATTAGTGTACCACTACGCTTAGTTCTTCTAGACCTTACCTTTATACCTGCATATTTTTTTAGCTTTGGAACAGACACCTCCATTTTCTGTTTCTTGTGGGGGAAAATGACACATGCCATCAGGATTTTCCATCCTCTTGGGAACACTGGGTTTCTGCTAGGTAAAACACAGCAGGTGCAATCACACACAAATACACACACACACACACACACACACACACACACACACACACACACACACACACACACACACACACACACACACACACACACACACACACACAGATATATGATACACCATAGAGGATGGCAAGGTGACCTTCACTCTTCTGAGTGACACTGAAAATAAATTTGCACGCATGGAAAAATCAAAGGTTGAATACAAAGGGGTAAAGCCAACCTCTAGAAAATGGGAGGGGAGATAACCAAATATGAAGAGGGGTTTCAGATAAAGAGAGGAGTGGTGTTCAGGTCCGCCTCATTTCTTTGGTGTTAAGACTACCCTGTAATTCCAGAAAGCCTCAGAGAGGGTTGCGCTGTAACCTACATTTGTTTGATGTGAGTGGCATTTGTACTTCAAGAGAACTCACTATTCTAAAGAGCAATGGCTGTTATGTACGCATTTGACTGACTTTAGTTAATGACTACATTATTAATCAACAATGACACATTCAGTATTGCATTCAATTGTGACTTCTGTGGCTTGATGTTTACAAATTTCACTTTTTATACATTTTCCTGCTCCATTTACTTTAAATGTCACGATTATCATTTGAAGCACTTTATAAAGCTATTTTTGAAAAATTGCATATTAATGAATTACTGCATCACCTCCGTCATCATCACCAGTACTATTATAATATCTTGAAAATCTATCAAAATCACACAGGAATCATAATTAAAAAACATAATGTAATAAACTACATGAAAGGGCAGTGCTTCTAATAAGTAAAATAGAAAGAGATACAGAAAAGATTACAATCTTACAAAATAATCACTCTGACACTGATGTCATTTTGGTCTTTCAAATTGGTAGACCATGGTAGAGTTTAGTGTACGACCAGATCAAGCCCTGCGCAGAAGCTAAAGTTACTTGACATAGCTGTTAGAAGGGAGCTATTTCACACATATTACCACAGACATTATATATAGCTTTTTATGCTAACCAAATCTAACTGGTCCTTCGCCATGCTGCTTCGAACTAACCAGGACTCGTGTACTGGCTCACCTGTTACCTGTACAAATACTTTTTGTTTCTTTGTGATTATGAAGTATTGCCATTCCCAGGGCTCTGTGTAATGTCCAATCACTTTGTATTGTATTCCACCTGACTGTGGGTCCTCGCCTAACTCTTCAGACTTGGTCTTTTGTGTTTTTCTTTGGTTTCCGTGGCCTGTTTTGGTTGACTGAGCTTGACCCTTGACCCTTTGGCTCTCGTGTTTTCCATCACGATTCTGGGTTTGCTTCTCTCTTGCCCACAGTGCCTGTTCTTCATTTTAAACTAAATGCCATGAATGGATCCCAAAACTCCATTTCAGTCTCTACATCAACATGTGATTTTTATAACCACAAAACCACTCCAACACCTTTTATGTCAATTAAAGAAATAGTTTAGGAATAATAGCTTTCATTTGCCAGAGGACTCTTTATGTCTCCAGTATATGCCATCTGGCACATACATTGGTATTATTACAGAGTAAATAATTAATATCATTTGAGCAAAGAACAAAGAACGTTATAGCAGCACATTCCATATCAGCTTCAGCTTTCAACCCACAGCACTGATTCAGACGTCGACACTACTGTGTCACTGGACCCACACCCACAACTGTAGTCAGGGTGCCCACTAAATGCTCAAACTGCCATCACTGTACATACACAGCATAAACAGATATGTTTCTATCATAGGTTTGTGAGAAATGCTAGTTAGAGCAAGTTTATGTGAACAAAGGTATAGCAAAAGTCTTTAGTGTAGATGTAAGAGATATGCTCCCTCTAGATTCCACTGGCCTGATGATATAATGATGATATATTTTTTTAATTCTCTGGAATCCTGTTTCCAGCAAGGGATTTTCCTGGGCCTCACAGTTGATAGGATAACCCAGGTCTTCCTCCTATTGATATTTGCATGTGATTGTGAGGAACATCTAAATCAACGTGGGAGAAGTTAGAAGTGATCAGAAGGAAGAGGAATGAGCTCAGTATTCATAGTTTACTGGTGATGGAGTTCCACCCGACCTTCAAAGACCCCCCAACGCACCACAGTCTCTAAGTGTGTGGAAGATTAACATCGTTAGAGGCGGTGGCCAATTAACATACGGTAGGTGGGTACAGTGGAGGAGGATGGGCTGTACACAACACATTATGTCTTTTCTAATGTCATCCATCAGCTCTGCCTGCTGGAAAAACAAACCTCCCATGGCTCTCCTGGCCTGCCTGGCCGCTCACGATCGACCGCACCGTCTGCGTCGGGCTCTCCTTCCCTGCAGAGCTCCGTGCCACCCAACCCGCCGCAAAGGTGGATGTCCTGTGGGGTCTGGGAGGACGAATGACCCGCGAGCTGAAATCCTTTCGCTGCGGGAGCTTAAAGGACAGGAGAGTGACGCCGTGGCCGCCCCGCGGAGACGATGTGAGCCGTGGAGGGAGTGACCACAGCTGCTTCCGTATTTACATAACAAGTAACAATGCGACGAAGGTCATAACTGTATCGCGACACACGAGTAGCAGAGTCCTCACACTCTATCAGCAAGACGTAGCGTATAGGTGTAACTCGATACAATGGCCATTTTCAGCAGATGTAAGCAGATTCCAGCGAGTAGATGTGTTTTTGCATCTTTAAAAATACAACGTTTATGCAATACCACTTAAAGAAAGTCAGATGTACAATGTTAATACGTCAATGCGGATGGCACGAAATACAACGGATGCTGCTTGGGGCCTGTGTGCTGGACGTCCAGGCTGAAGTACTAGGCACTTACGATCCAGTGCCGGTGGGATTTGCTTCTATCTTAACATCTACCCTGCATCACTATTCAGCAAACTGTTGCTAGGTTACCCTCCAAGCAGAGCTGAGGGCCAACCTTGCTTAAAATGGTCTGAAACGCGAGTTTTCCTGTTAAAAGGGTTAAAGTTCATTGTGCAGATGTGACAGCCTCAGAAAGCGACGAACAGTTAATGTTCCCGGAGAGAGGAATATAATTGTGCTGGTGCACAAACACTGCATGCAGACAGTGTGAAAACAGTGCCATCACACATACATGCAGCACGCTACATCTTATTTTTAGCACTGTTTAGTTTGCCGGTCACATTTAGAGCTGTCATGCCACCGTTGGCCATATCAGGTGAAATTACACTCGAGTGTCATTTCATCACTTCAGTTCATTTCATTTCTGTAGCACGTCATGGATACATGTTCTAGAGGACAAAGACTCCCCCCTGAGGTACGTCTCACTATTTTACTCCCCTAATAACAAAGATTAATGGTTTGAACTTGTTGAATAATCATATCGCTGGGCTATTGTGTAACGTCTGCCAAGGCATCTCCACATGAATAACCAACGAACTAGCAATCATGTTGGCTGTGTTTCAAAATCTGTACATGTGACATTCCCAGAATCACTTGAATATTGATGAAGGTCCCCTTGTGTCTGAACATATTAATAGCAACGGCTTTCTAAATAACACTTCTTTTAGCTGCGCTCAAAAACAATAGTGCACTTTCACGAGGACTTACTGCATACCTAACCCACATGAAAGACCGGCCTATTTTAAACGCCTCAGGCCGCAATACTGCAGGTCTAGAGGTCAGCACCCCCCCGACTGAATTTGCGCGTGGGCGAAATGCCACGGTGCAGGTGTGCCTGACTCAGGAAGACCCAGAGGTGTGCGGCACTGTGGCTTTCCAGGAATGCGGTTTGGGCTCACCTCCCTGCGATCTGGACCTCACGGGCGGCCCATATTGTGAAATGTGGGGAAGCACATCAGGCCACACTGTGATGGTCCACACTGAGCTGCAGCACAAGCTCGGCTGTACGCTGCGGTCGGAGACAGCTTGTTTACGTTTGCACAATGCCTTATGTAACATACACAAATGTAAACACACACCGCATAGGGAGATGTAGCTCTATATTGTGTGTGAATTGGCAAGAATTTTATTGAGACTGTATCAACTTCTCCACGAAGGGGGGCTGGGTGGGGGGGGGTGTATTTGATCTGTGCACCAGCCGCAACCTCCATTTTTGTTTTTCTTTCCTCTTTGTAGTGAAACTGCTGCAGTCAGTCACTGGGGTGTGCACCAGCACTGAACTATAAAAGGCTGATCACAGTGAGTAGGGAATATCACAGGTTGAGTTCAGCAAGACTGCAAGAGCCAGTGCAAGACTGCATGGCCAAATGTGTTTCTATTTCTTCCTGAGACCAGCTGGTGTAGAGTGAGGTTAGACTGATAGTCCTTCTGCAGTGACACGTGCCTTATAAAAATAAATAAATAAACAGAAATAAATAAATAAAACTCCTGTCATACTGATTGAGGAACAGAATACAGTGTTATCTGGGCCCATCCAAACCTTCTAATCTCATTCAGGTGCCTTCTGAATTTATGTCAGCAGTGTTGTAAAATATTGAACAGGTGATGCACAGTATCTGTCTTGTTCATTTGGGGTTACATCCCTAAAGATTCGAATTGTCACAGCCACTTCCAGATTTAAGATTGAACTTGAGATTGAATTCATTTTCTAGGGCCCTCTGTTTAAAACATATTCATCAACAAATCAATTTTGTTGATGGCAATCTGAAGCGGTTCCTGGATTTCGATAGCTTAGGGAGGGATGGGAATTAGATGCGGTAGAAAGATTTTCATCTGTCAGACATAGCTTCTGAACTAGCAGCATCAGTAGCAGATATCCACGCGTCTTAGCGTTTACCAAAACAAGCCCACATAGGTGACGCAACCTAGACCGACAAAAACAATTTCTTCTTTTTAAGCAGTGATCTTTCTTTTTTAAAAAGGTTCTGGAATCTCAATCGCGTGTTCGACCTTGAAGTTATTATTTCCTGCCCGGGTATGATGAGGACTGCAGACACGCGGCGTTTCTGCACGACCTTTCCCTTTCAGCCGGAACTGAGCGCAGTAAGCAGGAAGGCCAGTGAGACAAAGGCGTTTACGGGGAGAAATGTGCATGGGTGGAGTCCCACTTAAGCCTTGAGGACAGCAGAGACAAAAGACAGAAGAGTCTTGATTAGAGATAGTGATGGCAGGAAGGGACTCTCTTTGACAGCTAAGTTTTTATTTAGTGAATTAGTAGAAACTATAATGTTTCAGGATTAGGCAATGTTTTATAAGCATCTCTTCCCAGCTGCAGTGAGAGCTGAGAGCATGCTTAAGATGACTGTATCTGTATTCAAGCCGAGGTGTTCATGGTTACTATTCTGCCAGACATTTTCTGTCAGAAGGCTTCCAAAACCCTCAGCCAAGTCCTTAAGGACAAACCAATTGCAGAGTCGCTCACAAAGTCAAGCTCTCCCACTTCACTTATTTCCTCTTCAATAAGCGGAGACAGAAAAAAAACAAGGCGGGGGGGGGGGGGGGGTGTTTACAAGTGTCCGCACAATGGTCTGACTTTCACATGTCAGCGTAATGCTGTTCAGATGGATCTACCTCCGTGTGCATGTTTTGGACATGTGACCTGTGTCAACCTCGCCGCACGGCTTCACGTGACGCCTCGGACTCGATAACAATGTTACATAAGCAATGCGGTCTGCATTGGTCTTTTGTGACTAAACTGGTTTATATCCACCGCTCCGTCCCTTACCCCCTTGTTTGGACGTTCCATTAGTGATAGTTTAATCAGAGGGAGCGTGTGGATCTTCAACTCCCCAGAGGTGCGCCTGTGAAAATGCCAGGCTCTTGTCTCCGAATAATTTGAGTTACCATGGCACACAGTTGTGTTAACGATGCTTTTCCCGAGGTCTCACATTCTATTAATTGTTGATGGAGGATTGTGGATTACGGGATTTAATCCCTTAGGCTTATTAAAAATGCTACACAGCAGGAATACAAATGCCAGATGTCCCAAAGGGAGGGACACAATAGTCAACATGGAAACCACGTAAATTCACGTTCAGATAGGATGGAAATAGAATAAAAGAATTTCAGTGTGGGTCACATGCGGTGGGAAAAACAAGTGACCACATCAGTAGAGCAGATAACAGGTATTGGTTTATTTATTTACTGCTATTGGAGATTTTGCATTAACTTCATTGTCCATTCACTACAGTGACGCAGGGACATAAAGTTACTGGGTGCCAATGGTCCCAGTTTCAGCTCTATAATGGTCTGCTCTGCTCCTTCTGCCTTTGTCCTGCGACTCGTGTCCTGCAACCCGTGTCCTGCAACCCGTGTCCTGCGAGAGCTCTTTCCCCTGACGAAACCCAACAGCTCCATCAGCAACCGTCTCAGTGGTGTAAAAAAACCAATCTTGATATAGCTATCATTCCAGCACATGCGGTGACAAACTCTATTGGAGCCTCGTGACAAGTATAACTTGAAGAGATCAGGTATGTATTAGACATTCAGGTTAGATATTTTTAGATGACAGATCACTCTCAATCCAGCAGTGACATCGACACGGAAAAAGCTTCCGTCCCTGAGACGCTCATATCTGCACGACACCCACTAGCATGCCACCGATTCAGTGTTCTAGCTGCGTGAGGGACGGCCGGACACCCAGAGGATATCTGCTCAGAAGTTTCCCTACAGTCTGACAAGTAATGAACAGGGTAGACGGAGACAATCTGAACAATAAATCGGCTCTACAGTCTACAGTAATTGTACATCTATAAATCCAAGATAGGTGTACCTATGAAAGTGGTACTGGTAAGGTGTGTTTAATAAAGTGGGTGGTGATTCTATCTTGTATATAGCATGTGTGGTATTTTTAAAGTGCAGCTCCATCAAATCAGCATCTGTCCCAAACCTAGAGACTCAACCGTAGATACTCTACCCTATAGACCCTATGTACCCTACCCTAGAGACTCTACCCTAGATACTCTACCCTATAGACTCTACCCTATGTACCCTACCCTAGAGACTCTACCCTATAGACTCTACCCTATGTATCCTACCCTAGAGACTCTACCCTATGTACCCTACCCTAGAGACTCTACCCTAGATACTCAACCGTAGATACTCTACCCTATAGACTCTACCCTATGTACCCTACCCTAGAGACTCTACCCTAGATACTCAACCGTAGATACTCTACCCTATAGACTCTACCCTATGTACCCTACCCTAGAGACTCTACCCTAGAGACTCAACCGTAGATACTCTACCCTATAGACTCTACCCTATGTATCCTACCCTAGAGACTCTACCCTAGATACTCTACCCTATAGACTCTACCCTATGTATCCTACCCTAGAGACTCAACCGTAGATACTCTACCGTATAGACTCTACCCTATGTATCCTACCCTAGAGACTCTACCCTAGATACTCTACCCTATAGGCTCTACCCTATGTACCCTACCCTAGAGACTCTACCCTAGAGACTCAACCGTAGATACTCTACCCTATAGACTCTACCCTATGTATCCTACCCTAGAGACTCTACCCTAGATACTCTACCCTATAGACTCTACCCTATGTATCCTACCCTAGAGACTACCCTAGAGACTCAACCGTAAATACTCTACCCTATAGACTCCACCCTATGTACCCTACCCTAGAGACCCTACCCTAGAGACTCAACCGTAGATACTCTACCCTATAGACTCTACCCTATGTACCCTACCCTAGAGACTCTACCCTAGACACTCTACCCTAGACTCTACTCTACAGACTCTACCATCCAGACTCTATCACCCCCATACTCAAATAGCAGCCTGCGGGCCACATGCGGCCAGCGGGCTATCTATTTCTGGCCCGCGAGCTGTTTTGAAAAGTGTTTTTTTTTTTTTTTTTTTTTTTTTTTTAGGAATCTTTTTTTTTCAATCACGCTACCCGCTCTTATTTTGAAATCGCGCACTGTGATCTCAAGACAATGCTGTGGATTGCCTTTATGGCAACAACAAACAACGCCCAAATCTTTACTATAGAGATTCTACCCTATACTCTACCCTAGAGACTCTACTATAGAGACTCTACCCTATACTCTATCCTACAGACTCTACCCTACAGACTCTACCATAGACTCTACCCTATACTCTACCCTATACTCTACCCTAGAGACTCTACCCTATACTCTACCCTAGAGACTCTACCCTACAGACTCTACCCTAGAGACTCTACCCTACAGACTCTACCCTATAGACTCTACGCTAGATAACTACTTTTTGCCTACAGTATCTGACCTTTTCCTTTGAGATTTGGCTTTGGCTTTAGTACAGACTGGATAATATTCCGATCCCTTGCCATGTGACCCCAGAGAGAGCTCATATCAGAGTTTCTCAGATATTAACCTAGTGAAGCTCAGTTAGATTAACATTTGCTCTGTTTTGAGGTTAAAAACTGTATAACAAAATGGGGGGAAAAAGGCTATAAAACCCTGTTCATTTGGATTAAAAATATTAGAGACATCACTTATCCTATGAATCCACAAATGATCACATACAAAATTACAATCTGAAGGGACCACAAAAAAGAGCACAAAAAATTAAATGTATTCATCATTCGTTTTTCATTTCATTCCAGTTCAAAAGCAAACGCCATTGTTTCAGGTGGGTATCGGTTTGCATTTGCAATTACTGCTATACTTAGAATATTCATAGACTACATACGGTTGGCAGAGGGCACCAAACCAGTGTGGCTGGTGAGGTCTTACTAATCTTAACAAACACCACCTGCTTATGGGTTGAGAGCTGTCCCTGGCAGCGTTAGGGTGTGGGAGTTACCCTGCCAGGGTCGGTATGAAGAACATTGTGAGAGTATGCCCTCGACACGCGGGCTGCTGGAGCACGAGCTGCGAAACAACAGATGGAGAGGGATTTGTAGGGGTTCGGCAAGCGCGCGCTTGTGCGCCCCCCCCCCCTCATCTGTAGGCGAGAACACTGTAGCACGGTGGAAAAAAACACACAACTGCATCCAATTTAGCCTGAAGTGGCGGAACTGAATCACGAACAGATAAGATATGGGAGAGGGGCACGCGAAAGTATTTGATGTGGTTGGAGTGTGTGATTTCCATGTACGGAGTCGTAAAGCCCCCTTTGACATGTGCGCCTTTACAAGACGCATTATATGCGAGGGGGCAAGGGGGCAGTGGTTGGATTTGAACAGAAGCGATCAGCTATCATAAAGTGATCAGCCATCATAAAGTGATCAGCCATCATAAAGAGATCAGCCATCATAAATTGACAAAACTCGATTGAAGGAGGCTCGTAACATTTATAGACTTTCATCCGTTTTCTTATGGCTCTCTGAGCAGGACACGAAAAGAGCAAACCGCGACATCTTCACAAAAAACCACTTTTTGAAAACATGTTGCGCCTAATTTATTTAATCCTTTCTATAAAAGGAAAAAAAACATATTTTTTTGCATATTTTACATGGGCAGATACTGATAATGCTCATATTTCAAGAGGTATGAATTTTCGCAGTTTCTGATTGTTTAATATTAGATTATTCCGTATACAGGACCTGACAGCAGCAATGATCCTCTGTAGAGTCACTAATATTACAGCATCAGCGACACCTGCTGGCCAAAAACATGTTTCGTAAAGGCCAAGTCGCTGTCGTCGAGAACGGACCAGTCATGTAGTTAAATTCCACGACCTCGAGAAATATGCAGCAGCTATTTGCTTTTTTTTGTTTTTTTGGCAAAATCCTTTGATCAAAGACAAGAACAGATTTTTTTTTTACAAATTCTGCACTTGTAGGCCCTACTTGGTCCCCCATGACCATAGCCTCTTCATTGACGTTGCGTGGTTATGAGTTTAGTTTGAACACAGGATGTGTGGCAAACCGCTGGGGGTCCGTTGGCTGACTTCAAAACGACTATCTCTCTTATTTTCTGCCTCTGACGGCAGTATCATCAGTGAAATTCAATTAGATATTTTATACAGATACAAGTAAGAATAGCAAAAATGTTTGGTCATTGTCACGTTTGAGTTTTGAGTTGCAGTCACCAGCAAAGTATACTTAACACGCATTAATTTATTGATTTTGCTATGTATTATATGAGGTACTTCATATTGATATATGACGTGGCTTGGTATATCTGCAGTGTATGCGAGTGATGCATGTGACAATAGTGCATCAGTTATAGGAAAGTGGTTGAAGTGTCTCTGCACAGGAAGTAACTACGCAAACTGGCTGGTTGCACAGACATGGACGTCTGTTATCACTTCATTCTCCTCTTTCTTTTCACTGGGTTGTGCTCACTCGGTAAGGACCCTGTTCATTACACTGAAACTTCTGGGTTTTTTATTTTTATTTTTATATGTAGACTGTTGTTGGGTGAAACTGGTTTGGAGATTTCGTGGACTACTTTAAAAAATAACAGGCTCTACCTGGACACAAATTCAAAATCTATTTTTAATTAGAGCATAAATGTAAGCACCAACAACTTACATTATCAAGAGTTTATCAGACATGCAGTGATACGTTGGTTGAACCTGTTTCAGGAAAAAATCCTGTACACAGCCTTGTGAGTGGAGTAAATCCAGGAAAACCACAAAATATCAGCAAGAATGACACAGAAGTTAAAAGGGCTGTACTAATTGCAACCTACTCATTTAATAATCAATCCAACGATGCATTTCTCTTCAAGGAATCAGCTGTTGATGAAGCACAAAGACAGGTATGGTCCCCCACCACGTGTTAGTGTTCACATATGCAGTGTACATTGCAGTTAACGGTGCGTCACCCACTCTGTTGTAGGTCGTTAAAGGTGTGAAGTACATTCTGAAGATCGAAATATCTAGAACTGTGTGCAGGAAGAGAGAGCTGAATGTCGACTTGGATAAGTGTGCCTTCCAGTCACGCCACAGACTGCAACAGGTACTGTGGTTAACAAACTAAAAAGGTAACCAGACAGGTGATAAAGACTGCCCTGTAGGTGATATGTCCTGTTGGGTCGTGAGCACTGGACATCACATCCTGAAGCTTAATGAGCACTGGACATGTCCTGTAGGTTCATGAACACTGGACATGCCCTGTAGGTGATATGTCCTGTTGGGTCGTGAGCACTGGACATCACATCCTGAAGCTTCATGAGCACTGGACGTGTCTTGTAGGTTCTTTAGCACTGGACA
This sequence comes from Brachyhypopomus gauderio, assembly GCF_052324685.1. NCBI lineage: Eukaryota > Metazoa > Chordata > Actinopteri > Gymnotiformes > Hypopomidae > Brachyhypopomus > Brachyhypopomus gauderio. The sequence goes on from NC_135225.1 coordinate 19,401,922, forward strand.
TGTCCTGTAGGTTCGGTCATGCAAGTTTGATCCCCAGACAAGAAATCAGTGGACAAAAAAATTCAGTAATGCATTCATTTTTAGAACCAAGCATTTCTTTAATCCCAGATATTGAGTGTTAACCATATCTTTAGCAAAGTATTTTCTCTTTCTTTCAGACTTTCCTGTGTAATTTTGAGGTGTGGGCACTTCCATGGTTGAAAATAATGAAGACCACATTCTTTCTCTGCCTTCCTTTAAATAACTATTAATATTCCATGCTAACCACAATTTTCTTTCGCCTCTTTCAACAATGCAAGCAATATGAATCTGAAATGAAACAGTATGTCAACGTTACGCTGCCACAGAATAAAACACCTGTTACCAACATTTCTGAAGTGATGTGGATATGAACTAATTGGTAAATAGACCCATTAACATTCATCACGTGCAACTGGCAGCATGTTCAGAAGAGCAGGATGGCATGTGATGATCCATTATTATCATTATTGTTTGGGATAAAGAAGGTATGGAGATGTTCGGAGGAAGCGCTCAAACACTAGATTATAGATCATGTAATTGGTGTCTTTCAGGTCCAGTAGGTGTTCAGATAAAGAACCTTTAATAGCCTCTTCCTCTTCTACACTCGTTTCATACAGAGTCTGGTCTCGTCTGTTCCCGGTTCCTGCCACCACAGGACTGGTGGGTGGAAGGTTTGGATGTGTTCATATGAACAGATTTGTTCTCCACAAGCTATCAAGTAATTGCCCTGAAATGTGCGTGACACCATATATTCACATACAGGTAGAAGCATTCAGCAGGAAATTATTGCTACTTATCGGTACCGTTATCAAAGCCGGGATGGTCTGTGTGAATGGAAGATCAGAACCTCCTCAACACTGATGCAGGTGTCATTGTGAAACCCAGACAAACTAGAATGAAAATATGAGATATATATCTCAGTTGGTCTGAGTGGACTAAACACAGAGAGATTAGTAATGGAAATTAAACGGTAAAGCTGATTTTAGGTGTTCACATTTGCAAGCTACATTCCAGTGTTGCATGAAGTCACACAATTCCCCAAGTCATCTTTAGCTCTGGTATTACAGACACAGCCTGTGTAGGAACCATGGTGACTATTTTAAGGGCCAGATGACAGCTCAGTGCAAATAAAACAAGACCAGGCGAAGAAAAGGCAAAACACCTCTCTTGTGGGTACGTGAAAATAGAAATGCTACCTTTTTTAAAATAAAGCAACCTGGTGCATTTTCCCAGACATGCTTACAGCAGGCCACACAAAAAGGGAGAATTAAAACATGGCGTTAGGCTCAGGGGGGAGTTAGGAGAACAAACGTGTACTGAGAGGAAGAGAAAGAAAAACAAAAAAAGAAAGAAAGAAAGAGACTGAAGTGAGGAATGGGCGTGAGGGATTCGGGTTGTTCAGCAGAGGAATACAGGTTCCTGTGTCCTCCTGTTAATATGCCCCCCCCCCCACAGAAAACGCCTTCCCCACCCCGTGGCCCCTGGCTGGGCGCTAAACTAATTTCAAACGCTGCTCAGGTCGAGTTTGCACAAGTAGGGTGAGCGGAAGGAGCCCAGGTAGAGGTGGCCGTTGTGCTCGTGCGCCTCGCTGACGTAGGCGGCCACGGTGCCGTGGGGGTCGTGGAAGCTTCGCACGCACGCCCCCCCCTCCTGCAGCTCCACCACCAGGCTGTAGCGCGGCACGAACTTCATCAGCATGTCCTGGCTGAAGAGCTGAAAGCACAAACACACGCTCAGGATGGGTGAGGTGGGAAAACAGTCTGGGACGCCCCCCCGGGGATCGAATGAACCCGCGAGCCTGCGGGTCTTCTCCCCGACCGAGCGGGACCGCGACGGGCCACGTGCGGCCTCACGTACCCACCTTAAAAATTAGCTTCTTAATCCAGGGCCTTTGGGACAGGAAGTCGAGCATGGAGAAACCGGGGTTCGGCCGCACCGCAGACATGGCGACCCAGTAACCCCCGGAGGAGCTGCGCCGGATGTTGTCAGGGAAACCGGGGAGATTGTCAACAAAAGTGTCCATGCCTCCTTTATTGAGCCCAGCGACGTGGACCCTAAGGGAATTCAAAGAGTCAACAGGTGTTTAGATCTCCACAGCAAGCACAGAAGCCATAGAGGCCATCTCCACACTCCTCTCCACACTCTACTGCTCTACAGTGTGCACTATTAAGCGCCAACACGCCATTCGTCCCTCCACACTTAATGAGGGATCCTGTTTCCTAGGCAACAGCAAGCTTGCATCATTTATCCAGGTGAGGTTCTTGGGGAATTCGCACTGCCTGGAGCAGATGGGCGAAGTGAGACGGCAGAGAGGGGGCGGAGCTCATTTACATATGGAACTCCGTTGGGAGACGTGATAAGGCGAGAGAAGTTGACAGGGGAGTGAACTGACCCAAGGCCAAGTGAGGAAACATCTAAAATAAGTAACGTTCAAGTCCTGGGAGGGTTGGATGGATGGGGGGGGTGGAGCTGTGGTAAGGCAGGGGGAAGGTAAAGCTGATTTCATGTGCTGAATTTGGAAGGAATCCGACAAGCCTCCCTCGTCTATATCAAGACGCGCGTTCCCTGGCGCGGTCCCCAAGAACGAGCCGAATCGCGTTTGCTGCTTAGAAGTTGCAGACAGCTGCAGTTGGTGAAATTCCGCTACTGTTGCTGCAGCCTCCGAGAGAGAAAAAGGAGCCTCACCTCCTTATTCTCGCCATCGTGGTCTCGGCGACAAGGACGGACTCCTCGTCTGGGAGGAGCTGGATACCGTTAGGGAAACGCAGGTTCTCCATCATGACAGTGACCTCTTTGGTCTCCGTGTCATACTCCAGAACCCTGAAAAAAAAACATGATGTTCTCAACACTGCAGTCGTTGGCTTAAACCATTTATATGACTGCTGCATAAATGAGGGATCACGCGATCTAACCGTGCTAACCTGAATGAAATCACAACCTCTAAAAACCAGGAGTTATACCACGGCCATAATGCCACTGGGGTCACCCCAAGCGCTGTGGTCGCTATGATATTTTTCGTTTTAAGCCCCGTTTACCGTCCATCTGCTGTGGCCTCCATGATGAGGTTCATGAAGTCTCTCCGCTGCCATCTGCTACTGGAGTCAGTGAAGTAAACCTTCTTTCCGTCCTGAGTCACATCCACGTCGTTGATGAAGGACAGGCGTCTGCCGCCCACCACCTTCCTGGCACTGACCAGAAGTGTGGACTGACCTGCAGGGCGGAGAGACACACGGAGGAAGAGGCCGTCAGCTGACGCAAGCATGCATGTGCCCCAACGTGTGATCATCTGGACCGTTTGAGAGAGAAAGAGAAATGGGGGAGAGAGAGAGAGAGGATGAAAGAAGTGAGAAATAGAGTCTATCGTCGTCGTTACTGACCTGTGATCGGGTTGACCTCGAACAGGCCCAGGTAGGCGTCGGCCACAAACAAAGTCCCATTTGGACCCACCCTGATTCCAAGCGGCCGCCCACAAACGTGCTCCCGCTCACGAGAACCTTCGGTAAAAATAATGAATACGTTTTAAAAAAGAAAAAACTAGCCGACAGCATTTATGCAGCGTTTTTACCACCTGCTGAAAGGCAGTTCCACCTACACTAGACTACAGCCCTGACGAGCCTAAATGTGTACCACTGTCTCCAAGTCTCTCGGACGCCCAGCACAGCAGCAGCTTTTTTAACAAGAGAGACATGCCTGACATATCTGACATAACCATCCTGGCTTTACAGTCTTAAGCTACCAATGCAGAACAGGATAAGGAGATGAGAGAGCAAACGTCGACCTGAACACTGACTGCAGCTTAAAACACACAAAGCAATCTGTGTTTTTTTTTCGGTTTGGTTTACTGAGTAACTATAATAATGACCGAGAATGAAAAATCGCTTCCCGGAGCTCAATCATGTGAAGTCTATGTGCGCTAACAATGACAGCTCTGTTGACAAAGACATGATTGTAAAATATTGCATAACAACACTAATGAGGGAACAGTTAAGTGTGGCAGTATGAACTGATCTTACCACATGGGGGATTGCCTAGAGTTGCCAAAACATTCATTTTCCTTCCGTCTATTTTTACTATCTTTCCATCTGCAGTCCCAGTGTACAAAACATCTGCAAGAAAATATATATATATTTTTTTAAAGGTGTCAAAAACTGCAGCTCAAATAAATTGTACCTTGAAATAAAATAACTGCTTTTTTACAGATGATATCAAACAGATACTGTTTAACAAACATATTTAAAAGCCATTCGGGTTAGATTTTCACCAGACAAACACACCTGACCTTTCACCTACATGGGCACATACCCACTCGTTGCACAATTACAAACTGTGTAAAAGGGTGAGAGGACACAACTGGTGTGTACTGACCTCCAAAATTGACAATAGATTCAGGTCCTATAAGTTGGTCTTCAAACAGTCTCTCCGCCTGCCTTAGCTTCAGGTTGGGTTCATAACAGCCGGTCATAGGAGGGGGCTCACTGAGACTAGCATGGCATGGGCAGGGTTTAAAAAAGACACGAGAGAAAAGGACATAAAAGGAAAGGAGGGGGGATAAGATTAATTAAACCTTGGATTCTCAGAGGCTTGTAATCCCAGTGGAGGTTTGAATTAAACTGGGGAACTGAAGCAAAACAAGGTTCAGCAGCTAACAAGAAGCCTGTAGCCGCAGAAAGATCAATCACACAGCACCGACACGGGGAGATGAATCTAAATGAGGAGTCACATCAGACTGGTCAGTCTTTAGTGCCAAGGGTGTTTGAATATTGAGCAGTCATTTTAGGCTTCAACAAGCAACCCCCCCCCCCCCCCCCCCCTTAGAAAATTGGACGATTGCCAGTGTTGGTTAAGCAAACACAGGAAGCATTTCAAAACTACAGTTGAATATTTTAAAACATCCATTGTCAGTGAAGCAAGGTTTTAGCCACTGCATGCTGTCGGTTTAAAACACTGAGCATAAAACCAATGCCCACTTGTAACCCCTTCCATAAACATTAGAGTTAAAGTAGAACGACAACATACATATCTTAGAAGATAATCCATGTAGCTCCAAAAATATCAAAATATCTTCAGCAAACATTTGAACGACTGTATGAAAATATTGTATAAAACCATTTATGAACCCAAGATGTTTGGCCATTTAGTTGATTTGATTGAACGCACTACATATAAATAATAATCGCGTAGTAAAGCGGATCAACAGACATTTATCTTCTGGAACCATTCCAAGTTCACCTATGGTCCTTTATTTCTTTTTTTTTAACCATATACTACATAACCACATAGACACATCACATAGCATGCATGTACATCACATACTGGAAAGGAAACAGCCCAGCATTTCCATTAAGCGCTCACCTGTTCATCTTACCTGAATGCCTGAGGCTCAATCGGACACTCCAGCAGAAATCCGACCACGATGAGCGGGAATAGCAGGAGTCCGCCCAGCGCAAGCAAAGTTACACGGAACACCTTCCCACTGTAAGTGCTGAGAGGGGTTTTTGACATTTTAAAGTACAATTTGACGCAAAGTACATCACCAACATGACTGTAAATGTCAGCACAACTCCCGGTGAGAGTCCACAGAAAACACCCATATCTGGCTACCTGTCCCGCTCACCTCCGCGTTGTACATCGATTATAAGATCGATATCGATAAAAACTAAAATATATCGGATATTGTTTGGCCAGCCGACCACTTACTCACCTTGTGCCCTTGTTATGGGGCTCATGAGTTTCGTCTGTTATTATTTGAGGTCTGTTCAGCCTCCTGAATCGCAGTCCTTCGGGTTCATTCATACTGAAGCGTCTGGAGTTCGTCTGTCCTTGAAGATCCTTCCCTAACGTTCACGATATTTACAGTATCCGTGGCTAGAGAGGATCTTCACATCGCAGCGGATGAACGTGGGTGAGCAGCTGGGAACTACCGCGATCTCACAGCCCCTTCTCGCCGCAGCAGTGCGAGTCTAGTGCGGAGCAGAGTGTGACACCAAGAGCGCCACTTTTCCACGATAATTCAATAAAATGTCCAGGCCGTCCACTTCCTACCAGGAAATTGCTGTTTGCAGCAATAAACTCGCCGTAGACGAAGGTGTTTTACTATTGCTGTGTAATTACCATTAATACACAGAATTGCAAGACCGATGGAAAATTGTAACTCCAAATCATATTAATTAAATAAAAAAAACGTAGCTTTATTTTTTTTACTTTAGCTAATTCTTTTGCAGTATATTGCAGTAATTATGGTGCTATATGCCACCGTATGGTGTTATTTGCCAACATGTGTTGTGCACCACACACACTTGTACATGCACTAATTAGTGTCTCTGTGAAAACATCAAAGTTCTACGTTATTTCAGGTGGTACGTATGTCTGTTTTATTTATGATCCAAGCGAAACTTTTATTTTGATATATCCAGGAGAACAGACTTCCGGAATGTGCTGGCGTGTGTGCAGTGGCTGACTTCACATTGTCTCTTTGGTCTTTGCTCGGTTTAGGATTCAGTGGGTCGTTAAGGCATATAACCTCTCCAATGGCAAATGTGGAAAACACACACGTAGCAGTCTGGATTGCGGTAAAAAGGCTTGACCTCAACGGTTAGTTTAATTTTGCATAATAATTGTACATTTTAGCGTTATATGAATTACTTTGACACGAGACAAAAGCTTTAACCTGGTTACCATAGCAACGCTGAGTGCTGTATCTAGCTAGGCTGTGTTAATACATCTGAAACATGTGTCAAAGACTTTTGGTTATTTAGCTAACTTATGAGCTAGAAAGCTAACCTTCGTTACCGACCCGTTTGTAGGTTTTAAATGAATAAAAGTACTACATAAACTTGTTTATTGCACCAAGACTTTATGACTTTGTCAGGAACTTCTATTTAAACAAAATTACTAAATTATACAATGCTCTTTTAAACATTATGGTCACTTTAAAATTGGGGTCAGTTTCGGCCCAGGTATAAAATAAGATTAGAAAACAATATTAAGTGCCAAAACACACTATACACCAACAGTTCACAGCCAGTTCTTCCTCCAACCATTAGATCTTCAGTTAGGGGCTTCTGTCTGTGACTTATTCATAAAACAAGAAAGGCTGACATGTCCAGACATTTAAGGCCAAATCAGTTTAGATTTGGTGTTTTGCAGAGTGAACATCTCCAGTTTACAGCGTGCAACAATAAGAAGATTTAATGTAAGCCAATCTCTGGATCATACCTTTGCTGATAATGAATCAGAGGACACACAACAGCATACTGATACAGATGAGCAGGTTTCTGAGGAGGAAGATGATGTGGAGTGTGAGCCGGAAGACACAGACACATCTGATGAGGTCATCACCGGTGCTGAAGCTGTTGACACATTCAAATCCAAATGTGGCAACATCTGTTGGAGCTCATCGACAGGCAAGAATATATTCCGGGCAACAATGTCACTTCAGACCTTTCAAACGGTATCAAGAGTCCTCAGATGTGACAACAGAGACACCAGAGCATAATATGACAAACTTGCTCCCATCAGGGATGTTTGGGAGAAATGGGTGCAGCTCCTTCCACTGATGTTCAACCCAGGGCCAGAAGTGACAGTGGACGAACGTTTTCTCCCTTTCCGTGGAAAATGGCCCTTCCACCAATACATGTCCAGTAAGCCAGGAAAATATGGCATAAAGATCTGGGTGGCCTGTGACTCAAAAACCAGCTACGCATGGAATCAACAGATTTACACAGGCACGTCTGCAAGTGGCATCCCTGAAAAACAACAAGGGAAAACGTGTAGTCCTCGATATGACATCTGCACTGCAGGGCCACAACATTACTTGTGACGGTTTCTTTACCGGCTATGACCTTGGTCAAGAACTTCTCAGGAGGAAATTCACAATGGTGGGCACAAAAATAAATAAATAAACCTGAGCTGCCTACTGAGATGTTGCAGGTGAAGGATAGAGCTCCACTTTCCTCAAAGTTTTGTTTTTACCGACACCGCCACTGCTGTTTCATACTGTCCAAAAAAAAAAGACGGAATGTGATACTGAAGTCCACTCTTCACAAAGACGCAGCTGTGTCATCAGGAAGTGACAAAAAGCCCATCATCTTTCTGGCCTGCAACGAAAACAAAGGGGGAGTGGACGAACTGGACAAGCTGACTGCCACCTCCACGTGCCAGCGAATGACCAGGAGACGGCCAATGGTTGTATGTTACAACGTCCTCAATGTGTCTGCATACAATGCATTTGTGTTGTGGACCCACGTTCACCAAGGGTGGAACTCAAACAAAACAAAAAAAAAAAAAACAAGTGGAAGATGTTTCTTGAGGAACTAGGAAGTTCCCTTGTCAAGGCACACATTGAGCAAAGGGAACGTGTGCCCCGCGACCCAGCCACCGCAGCCTTGGTCAGACAGCCGCAGGGCTCGCCAAGCACTCCGTCCACACCTACATCAACACGGGCATCAGCACCATCCTTCTCCTCCTCCTCAGCCAGCCCTTCCTCAACATCAGCACCAGCAGCCACAACCCCAGTGAGACCACCTGACTGAAAATGAGGGAGGTGTCAGGTCTGCCCTAGCAATCAGGACAGAAAGACAAACACATTGTGCTTCAACTGTAAAGAACACTCTAAAAGGGTCACTTTTTGCCACACGCATCTAGAAACACAAATACGTGTGCGTGTTCTTACAGTATTTATGAAACGAATACTTGCAGTCATTGCAGTTCTGTTGCTTGACTGGTTGTTGTTTGTTTGAATTTGAAAATCTACATTTTATTATTATTATTATTATTATACATATTTATTACTTATTACTAGTTCTGCTTTTCATTTTGTATTAAAATTTTATAAAAATTTGCCTTGTTTTCTAATACCCTTCAGTAATAGCCAGGTAACATAGCACCCTTTAATTTATTTATATTATTCTCTTGAGGTTCATTTGACTATTGTTGTATACTGAAAACGAGGTGTATCCTGTCAAAAGAAACACCCAGGGGCCCACAACAAAAATATTTAAACCAATGCTTTAGATAAGGAAACCTAATGTAATAAGGTAAGATGTAATTAACTAATTCGTTGACAAATAATTAGTTTTTAGGGTATCTAATGGCTAATTTGACACACGGGACAAAACCGGCTCATTAACATAATAGATAGTAACAGAACACAAGAGGAAGGTTAAGACAATTCTAGAAAGTAACTTTAGTTCTCTTTACTGTAGTGTACTCTACTTCAGGTTGTAAACATTGCAGTTTAATACACAATATACACATCACAGCTGACAAGTTAGCTAGTTATTTGCTTCGAACCAATAGTGATCACTGGTTGTTTTCTAGATGACAGAATTACAGCTTTAAGGAAGATTCTTATACCCAGGGGGACACAAATGACCACAGTAAGACAGGTATGTTACGTTGCCTCTTAGTGTAAAATCATTCTTCACATCCTTTTTTGTGACTTTCTGTATTTTACCATCCAAATGATGGAGAGTGAATCTTTCAACTTCCTCCCAGATTGTAGCCCATTCTTTCAGACTGGACATCGCTCAGGTGGTGTTAAAGGTATTTTGAAATATTGAAAAGTCATTTTTATTGGTTTTGTTAGGGTTGTAATGGAATACATAAAGTAATATGAATTATATATATATATATATATATATATATATATATATATATATATATATATATATATATATATATATATATGAAATTGTATACAATAAACTAAACATGTTATTCCAGATACGAAACAGTCGAGATTCTTTAATCCCATTGAACAGCTTCATACCAGGGAACAGCAAGCAAATGTAAGTCTATTTATTTTGTATATTTATATATACACAACAACAGCAAATGAAAGCATTTTCATAAGACTTGTCAATATTACTGTGGCAATTTTACTTATTACTTGACCATTCATTAAAACCTTGTATATCATACAATCCAGGCCTTATATCTTGGAGGTGGCAAAATACTTTCAGCACGGTACGGTTACTTATACTCATGTCACGGTGGGGAAGTTAAGATTTAAATTTAGATTTTATGATAAATGATAGTTTTGCATTCATAAACTATTTTGATATGGTGTTTCTATATAAATGAAGTCAGTGCAAGGCCCAGAAGTTCTCCCCCGACAGTGATTAATAGAACCCTGAAGTCCAGACTGCAGAGTGTTGTGAGAAGGGTGAGAAACCACAAATCATTTGAATAGCCATGTCAAATTTACCAAATACAGAAACAGAAAAAACTTCAGCTTTTATCTCCATCTCCTATATTTTGTCCTTAGACAATGTTCTCTCTGCCCTTATAAATGCTGCAGCCTGTATTCCCCTGTGATAAGGCCTTGTCATAAGTTCCTGTCGTTTTAGATTGAAAGGCTGGAGACGCTCCTTCCTCAGATCAAGCAAAAACGTCATGAAAAGACGATCAATGTAAATACGCACACTACACTGAATATCCTAAATCAGTGGTTCTCAAACTGTGGTACGCGTACCACTGGTGGTACGCAGAGCACCCCGCGGTGGTACGCCAGATGAGCTCGGAAAATAAAAGATGCTTTGAGTTTTTTTTTTTTTTTTTTACACAACACATTTTTTTAATTAAAACAGAATTATGACAAGTCCTGAAATTCAGAAACTAAAAGGGATGACTCGTATTATTTGCGGAGAAAATGTCGCTAAACAGCTCGATCTGGTGCATCTTTCAAACGACACAGTCACTCGCAGAATTGATGAAATGGCGAACAACGTCAGACTAACATTGACCGAGAGAATTAAAATGAGTAAATGCTTCTCACTGCAGTTAGATGAATCCATAGATGTCGCAGATTTAGCCAACTTGCTCGTTTCCGTGCGATATGAGTATGAGGGCATGTCGCACGAAGACTTTTTGTGCTGTAAACCCCTACCAACACGAAATACAGGAGAACTACATTATAACATATGTGTGTAATGAGCAGGGTTGCCAACTTTCACGCATTGAGCGTGAGACACACGCATTTGACCGTCTTCACACGCCACACATCCGATTTCTCACGCCGACAAAAAAAATCTAGTTTATTTACCTCTGATCCACATCTATGATTCAATGAGTTACTAGTTCGCTCTGGCACCAACCACCGCGATATAATACTTATCTTGTGTCCATTTTACATCCTCCCGGTAACAATTTACGTTCGCTAACCCCCCGTCAACAACTTAAACTCGCCAAACAGCTTTTTCTTTTTTTTTTTTTTTGGGGGGGGGGGGGGGGGGGGGGTGGTGGTACGTGGAGGTTTTTCGTTTGACAGTTGGTGGTACTTTGTGTAAAAAGTTTGAGAACCACTGTCCTAAATAACACACCTCCTTAATTATATCAATAATAATTCTAATAATGAAATAGAACTGTTTGCAGGACAATGAACTGTTAAACCAGAAGCTGATATTTCTTCACAAAAGAATGCAAGTGAGTGACTTTGGGTCTTACCACTGGGCGTGAGCTGCTGTGTACCGTTTACTGGACCTATCTGTAATGCGATAGATGTGATTACTGAATTCTGAAATTATTATAGAGCTTACAGATTTTGTGCGGCATTCTGATATTTAAGACCTTTTCCTGCCTTTAACAGGCAGCAGATTCTTACAGTTGGGAGGGCATGTTTGGACGAGCGCCACTCTGGTGAACACTGTGTTCACCATCTCCATGGTGAACTACAGGGATTCTCCGTCTGATCACCAAAATTGTTCAGTATTTTAGATCTAGAATGTTTGAAGTGATTAAATATGTGCTTTTTTTGAATGGATATTTAAGAACTATTTCATATTCAGTTAGCATCTTTATGTATGATCTCTGTAAAATGTTAAACTTATTGAACTACAGTATGTCTAGCTCAAGCAGTTCAAAACAAGAAGTTTGTGCCGATTATGGAAATTCAGCATATAAACTTTATCAATCTGTCATATTAACTATTGTCATCTACACACCTGCTATGTCTTTCAAGCAAAAGAAAAGCCTGTGCCAAGTTGGTCTCCACTCCTTTATTTTTAAGAAAGATCTCGTTCCGAGAAATGTTTGCTGTTTGAGAACTCATAAAGATGCTTAAAAGTACCAAAATATAATTTTCCAAAATACCTTGTATAGAAACCATAATGATCTACTTTAGTGTTTAAACTGAAGACAGAATCGCTATCCCTTTGCAGTTTGTACCTCAACCCTGCACAATGATTAAGTGGTTACTTGCTGGACACAGTCAGACTGATGGTGTCAGGCGCAGGTCCTGGAAAAAAGATTCACTCCGCCAACTGGATCACCACTCACTAAAACGGTCTACAGCTTGAGGAACCAACGACTTTCAGAATGACTGTACCTAAAAATGTTTTTGTTTTTTTTTTAAATGAAAAACAAAGGAATGTTAATGTAATCTCTAATCAGATTTCATTTTTTTGTGATTGAGATTCTTTCGTATCATGAAGGCTGAATGGTTTCTTATGAACACCTCAGCTTGTTTTCACTTAAATAAAACAGGATCGCATTCATTGCTTAATTTACAAAAATGTATTTGATTACAATTACATATGGGTGTCAAGAAAATAAGTCACGAATACTCACAATGGAAGGAAAACGTTCCTGGGAACACTATGTACTATATACAAGGGAATAGGACTAGGCAGAGTACATAAAGATTCACAGACTTGAGTCATTCGCATGACGCCACATTTGCGCTGGGACAGCTGCAGTCGTCCTAGTGAACAAGTTCATACGGGCCTACTAAACTAATTACCCGTGAAAAGAAAGAAACGGGAAAAAAAAGGAAATGGCTGTTTTACAGTTCATGGTTTTCTTGCACCTTCAAATTACTTAAAACAAACATTCTTGGGGAATCATCCATTTAAAAAAAAAGAAAAGAAAAGATCCAGCGGGTCCGTTGTCGAGAACGGAAAATAAGGTCCGATCTCCGTCTTCGTCAAAAGAACGTTTAAAAGGATGCCACGCCCGCCGACGGCGGCTCTATTCAGTTTTGCTTTTTTTGTTATCGCTGCCGTTCTCCTCGGACGTCTGCTCGTCCAGCTTTCGTTTCTTGGTGTGCTCGGCCGAGCGGCCGCCAGCGTGCGGGCTGAAGGCCACGATCATGCAGGTCATGTTGTCGCACCCGGTTCCGTCCCCCGACGTGTCTGGGGCCAAGCAGTGGTCCAGCAGCTGAGAAGAGGAGACAGAGGTTAGCCATTTCCACGTAACGCCACTGGTAACGCTAAAGAAAAGATGCAGTCAATTTGTCTTGATATGCAAATAAACGACAAAGAAGGAACCGGACTTCAAAATTATGAATTTTGTAAAACAAAGCAATACATGTTTGAACCATCAGCTGGATTCACACAAGTAAAGGTAAATGTTCTATCTTGAATTACCGCGTGAATTACCATGTGTCAGGGAATCTGCTTTCATACGTACCTCTTCAATAATGCTAGAAAGTGGTCTGTTTTCACCACCCTCAGCTTTCAATCTTTCATTTACAAAGTCCACAACCTCTTGACTGCTCATTACATTCCTATAATAAACATTATTAAACATCATTTTAGACAATCACAACTCCTCCCACGTGTATGTGTAGAAACAGACAGACGCGTAAAACATTTGGGTCTCACCAGATTCCATCACAGGCAACAACCATGAATTCGTGCTCCTCGTTCAGAGTCAGCACTTTGACATCCGGTAAAGCAGAAATCATCTGCTCCTCAGGTGGAAGGCCTTTGTTCCTTTTATAAAAGTGGTCCCCTGGAAACAACACACCAAAGTTCAGGGCGTCATGGTCATACAAGAAAATAATTATTTGTTCTCCGTTTCAAACGGCAGTGGCACAGAACCAGGCCCGCTCACCGATGGCTCTGGAGAGGTTGAGGCCTCCGTTGACACGGCCGTCCATGGTCACCTTGCCCCCTGCGTTCTTTATCCTGGCGAGCTCCAGTTCGTCCTCTGGTTTGTGGTCGTAGGACATGTCCACTGCCTTGCCCCTCTCCGACACCACGCAGCGGGAGTCCCCAGCGTTGGCCACTATGAGCTGCTTCCCACGGATCAGCGCCACCACGGCAGTCGTCCCACTGTCCGAGCCAGGCTGGAGAATGGGCCCGAGGTAAAAAAAAAAATCACAATCACACGTTGCTAAAGGCAACTCCTCCATGCATACTGATTCAAAATAGTTTTTCAGATGATTCCAAAACCACGGCAGTGCCAAGATGAATCGATGTTGCTGGTGTCATTGGCCCAAGAAAGGTTTCAGATGAGCCATCCACTTTAAATGGAAGGGTTGTTTGGAGCCATATCGAAGGGCACCAGCCATACACTGCTGTTGTGTTGGATGCACACACTTAGGTAAAACATTTACTGAGCAAAAGGTGTTATGTTTATGAAAGAAAATAATTTATTCCCGAAAATATAGGATACTGATGCTAGGAATCTTCAGGAAGATCCCAGCTTAGGAACAAGCCAAGTTTTCAAACTGGCCATTAGGGATCATGGCGATAGATGAATGCAGTGTTCTTCAGTGTTCTTTGAAACTGTAAAAAGTATATTTACCATTCTTAAAATGGGTTTAGAATATATTTAGCTGCTTGTTTTTATATATATATATATATATATATATATATATATATATATATATATATATATATACATATATATACACACACACACAAGGCCAAAAATTCTGAGACATTCACAGAACATAATGCCATATTGCCATTTTTTGCTGTAATTCTTAAAGCACTGGACCATAAAACACCTTTTAACATGCTTACAAATGTGATCTTATGATCACACAATTTATCTAATTCGCATCATTTGAATAAGGTGTGCTGGTTTGCAGAAAACATGTTCAGAGCATTCCAGGATTGCAACTAGGACCCAGTTGGGAACTGGGAACAAAAGACTTGTCTCCCAGCACAGACATCAGGACCGAGACCATGCTATTGTGTAAAGGACTGCAGTGCTCTGGGACCCGGCTAGGGCACACACACACCCCCCGACCGTGACGGCCCGTTCTGCATGGCCGTCCCATGGGAAACGGCTACAGCGTGCTCACAATACTGCTGCACTGTGAAAGGCGCCGCACCTGGACGCAGTTCTTGGCAGAGCAGAACGCTTTCGGAGTTTAAAAGTCGAACTTTCTAGAACAGCAAGAGCACCACGTGACGTCAACTGCTGAGCATACCAAATCTCAGAGGTGAATCATCTGTTAAGCAGGCCAATGTTGGGCACTGGTGTCAGGGTAATGTTAGTGATCAAATATAAGGTGCTATGCAACAAGCCTTGTTGTAAGTCACACAGCTCCCTCCTTGCCATAAAAGAGAGGGGGAAACTCCAACTTGGCAACATGACTAGACAGAGCAAAACTCGAGTGGTACATTATTGTGCTTACAATGAAAGCTCCTCACTTTTTTTTTAGAATCAGCACAAAATGCTTTCAACACAGCTTCACTGTGTGATTGATTTTCCACAGGAAAGCGGTCCCTTGCGTTTGTGGTCTTGGTGTTACCGTAAGCTTTGCTTTCGAGTAAGAAGCGGCTGTGGATCGTTAAACACAGCTTCAAGTGCTTTTCCACAAAACTACTCCACACATCAGAATGGACGTCGTGTTGGATGCACCAGGTCGTCGGTGGCCACGCTCACCTCTTCTTTTCCGTCCATGCCTGGCAAGCACATTTCCTCCTCTTCCTCATCCGTGTCTTCCTCTTCCTCCTCCTCAGTGTCGTCCTCTTCATCATTTTCACTGCTGTCCTCACCATCTTCCTCACTGCAGTCCTGGTGGACACGGACACAAAAAGGCAACAAAATGGACATCAGTTACTAGTTTGGAAAACCCCTTTAAAAGAAACTCATTATTAATACATGCAGAACAAATCGATCATAGTCCTCACTCCTTGGATCAGAATTTCAGCCGATTTGTAAACCCACTGTAGCACCAGTCCCTCTGCAAGCTCACCTCTTCATCGCTGCCCTCCTCCTCTTCCTCGCCGTCCTCCGACTCGTCGCTGTCCTCGAAAAACTTGGACTTGGCGCTTCCCGGTGCGGCCGAGGACGAGCAGGACGGCCCGGCGTCCCCCGTGGCTCCGGCCTTCTCTCCGCCGGCTCCGGAGCTCCCCCCGCTGGACACCGCCGTCGCCGCGGCTCTCCTGCACGCCCTCGTCCTGGAGCCTCCGGCCGCCTCCGTCGCCTTGGCCTTCCCGTTGGCGTCCGTCTCCGGGGCGCCGCGTTCCGCCTCGCCGTTGATGCCCTTCTCGGCATGGGGCTTGTCTCCTTCCTCCGTCTCCTTGGGGCGATCCTGGCTGGGTTTCTTGGCCAGCTTGTTCAGGTTCTGCCCGTATCGGACGAGCAGCTCCTCGATTGTCATGGTGGCTTCTTCGTGAAGGAGAGCAGCCTCCTCGTTATCCACTGACGGGAAAGGAAATGTGAAACATCGGAACTGAGACGTACTAAGTGCTCGGCGCTCTCGGGCCGAAGCCGGGACACGATCGTGCCAAGGTTCACTCACCGTCATCTTCATCTGCCACTTTTTCTGATGTTGCCTCCTCTTGTGGGCGGCCAGCTATCTGAACGAGCTCTTTGATGACTTCCTCTGTGGTTATTCGACTATCTATAGCCAGAAAGGCGTCCTCCAGGGCCTGCACAAAGGCAAGCAACAGGCACTGAGCTCCAGTCGCAACGTAGCGTTGTTAAGGTGCAAAAACAGATTAAAGATTCCAAGGACAACGAGTGTTAACGGGAAATGAATCCTGAAGCAAATATTTTACTACTGAATCATGTCAAATCAGAGGCAGCTCTGCTGTCCCAGGTCAACACCTGCTATCTGGCTCTAGTGCGTCTTTAAGGGCTGTAAATTAAAATATCAAATAAAAGCCTAAATGAATTTTCATTCAAATGACAGCAATATCCTAGCATCCAGTGTAGTACGCCAGACGAATATAGGCCACACGTTTACCTTATACCACCCAGAACATCTGAGTAAACAAAATTAACAAGGCATTGTGAGTTTTTAGTGGCCTAGAGGTTCAATAAATATATTTTTTATATTGTTTTATTTCAGGGGGGCAAAAAAACACGTTCATGCTAGGAAGATAGCTCTGTCGGTTTCAGATCAGTAACAGACCTTACAAATGGTGGATAGCTTACCTTCTGCAGTTTGCCATCTTTATACGCTTTCTGCTCTTTTATGATGTCCGGCAAATATTTGGAACAGTACAAAGCAACTTCTTCACCTGATGAGGTAGAAAAAAATGCTTGATACATTTACGACTAACACACTGTACATCCAACTTTAAAGGACCCCTCCACAGGTGTTTGTTTCCCCCGTTTTTCCCGCTTTATCAAGCACGTTTGCGCAAAATGGAGCCGCTGGCATGAACTCACCGCCGTGGCCGTCGTACACGGCGAACATCGCGGTCTCCTCGTCCAGCTCAGGGATGCAGTTGTGTGCATCCTGCAAATGGAAATCAAATGTCAGAAATGGGTGAGGCACACCGGCTCCACGGCACACACACGACACGGTACGAGATCACACACGCGCGCACGGTGCTAGATCACACACACGGTGCTAGATCACACACACGGTGCTAGATCACACACACGGTGCTAGATCACACACACGGTGCTAGATCACACACACACACGGTACTAGATCACACACGGTACTAGATCACACACACACACGGTACTAGATCACACACACACGGTACTAGATCACACACACACACGGTACTAGATCACACACACACACGGTACTAGATCACACACACACACGGTACTAGATCACACACACACACGGTACTAGATCACACACACACACGGTACTAGATCACACACACACACACGGTACTAGATCACACACACACACACGGTACTAGATCACACACACACACACGGTACTAGATCACACACACACACGGTACTAGATCACACACACACACGGTACTAGATCACACACACACACGGTACTAGATCACACACACACACGGTACTAGATCACACACACACACGGTACTAGATCACACACACACACGGTACTAGATCACACACACACACGGTACTAGATCACACACACACGGTACTAGATCACACACACACGGTACTAGATCACACGACAGATCCTGCTCTCCCATCTCCACCACACGGGGAGCCGGCGGCCGTTTTAACGTCTTACCTCCATCGAAATGCGCCAGCCCTGCATGGCTGCGAGCCCGTAGCTCAGGTTGTCGTTTCCTCCGTCGGCCGCCGTTTTCTCCGTGCTGGGCTGCGACAGGTACGCGCCCATGATGCCGCCACTGACTGTCGCGACGCTCGGGGGGAAAGATGGAAATACGCGGCGGCGATTAAACCGGTTTAAGAGACTCAAGTTTGGCGGACGCGCTCAGATGTGTGCGGACTGCAGGTGTGCGGCCGATCTCGCAAACATCGCGGTGTATTCCTCCGCCGGTGTGATTAAAGCGCGTGTTAGAGCCAGTAAAGCGGGTGGGATCTCTCACAAAGACGAAGTGTAACACGTGTGAGCGCCGACAGAACCCACATAATCACCAGCGCGGCACAGCCGTTCTAGAACGGGCGGACTGAGATTCTAACCGGAAACGGAAGTCCGAGTTCGCGCGTGAACTCTTGGCTCGCGCGGGAGTCGTGCTCGTGAGAGCGGCTGCTGCGTCACCCTTTGCGCAGACGAAACGTCCACGGTGTGGCATTTGTTTAACGGAATTAAACAGTCGTTGTGTTGTTACAATGGTTATGTAATAAAAGCTTAAAAGTATGTTTCGGTGTCGTTGACTTCAGAAGTCAGCTAGAAGAGTGGTCTTTTAAGGCAGTGGTTTTCAGTCACAATCTGATGAGCTCAGTCAGATACTGTCAACATAAGCACATTCCAGTATATTTCTGCAGTGTAGGATGTAATATTGACGAAGGGCCGCTGAACTAGTCAGAAAAAAACAAGAAGGGGGGGTGTAGCAAAAAAAAAGCTAAATATTAAATATATTGTGTATGAAGATAGTGAAGAAGAATAGTAGACCACGTGAATAGACTACGAGTAAAATAGACTAGAGAAATTCTCATTATAAATGCTGCATGTTTTTGGTATATGAAACTAATAAACTATAAAATACCAACGAGGCCATAACCGAATACGCAGTATTTCAAATGAAAATTCGATAGAAGGCGCCAAAGTAAAGAATGACAATAGCTCGATTTTTTTAGAGTCCACTAGAGGGCTTCTGTTTCACAGATGAACATCATTTCAAGCTTAAAATATGCATTCCAATGCTTCACGAACTGCTTCGCATTTTTTAATATGGCACTTCCGCACCTAAAACTATGAAGACTGTGAGACTTCTAGATTCATACTGAACGTGTATATCATAATTATTGTGCGCACAATACTGATTTTATTTCTTTTTTTCCTCACAAGAACAACGCCCTCTAGCTAAAGTGTAATTACACGTTGTGATATTAACATTAAAACAATTTTTCCATTTGAAAAGCTGTAGGACTTAGGAAATATGTATGTGCTGACAGAATAGGCCTATTTAATGCTTCTTCTGAGACTTTAATCGATCCTCCACAAAGTATGGCTGGCAAAACTGTGGTGTCTCATCACAGGCCCCAAGCAGAAATCAACAAGCACACTATGACGTTCCAGCAAATCTCCCAGAGAGGGTCATCCCCCAGCGTAGGCTAAAAAATGGGAGTCCCCACTGTGATTGACATTTCGAAAGGAGTCCGTCCAGATGGAGAGGTGTGAGAAAGTCTCTCAGCTATAGAGCCGGGGGGGGGGGGGGGGTATTGGGGGGTTCTGCTCCCTCAACTGCTGAGTCACATGAGTGCTCTTTGTTTGGCCTGGAGCAGCTGATATGTACAAACACGCACACACACACACACACACACACACACACACACACACACACACACACACACATGCAGCTAGAGCGTGGGACCAGCGTGGCACTCGCCCACCTAAACAAACAATGGGCAAAATAAACGACCATCTATGAAATTAAAGATAACAGCCCGACTAAACACAACTTGTTCAAAAGGCATGTAAATATTATTTCTTTTCAACCGCTTATCTCTCATATAGGTCCAGGATATAGATATATTCAAGAAATTCCCTTGTAAGTATTTTATAATTAGTTGGTCCCATTATTCATGACTAACTCCTAAACCCTCTGATGAGACACCTAATGAGACTTTTTCCAGCCGTATGTCTACTGATTTTTTTTTTTCCACAGTGCCGGAATGAGACGTATTTGCTCAGTTTGGGGAGGGGGTGTAGGGGGGGGGCAAGGCCTCCACTCTCCACTCTTTCACGCACTCACCCCCTTTTTTTGTGCCTGATGTGAACAACTGATGACCCGGGAATGTGTGATCCCCCCCGGGGATTAGGGCTCGCAGGAGTCTATGGGTATGAGACACTGCCATCTGCCACCGGGCACATTCATACCCTCGGCAGAAGGCCGCATCGTTTGTTGATTTAAATGGAGAACTTAACTTTCCCAGGACAGTATGACCCCGAGCACCGCCACCTCTGAAGTTGTACTGTCTGCGGTGGAGCAGACCATGCAGAAGAATGAGCCCTAGCTTAAGGCATCCCTGTTTCCAGCCCAATGATGGATCTGCCCCTACACAATATGGCAGCGCTGTCATGGGCGGAGAGGCTGCGGTGGGATTTCGGGTGGTGCGGGGGGGGGGGGGGGGGGTGGGGGGTGGATGCAGGAGGTGCCCCCCCTCCTCCCCGCGGTTACCATGGCAGAGCCGGGGGCGCCAGGACTGTACCACACCGAACAGAAGACTTGAAGTCTGGTACATGACAAAGACAAGATCATGCCAGACGTACGTGAGACTGAGCTGGCTAATTAGGTCTATTCACCGAATACTAAAAGGCTATTCACAATTACAGATCAGACGTATGACCATTAGATGATATTTGTTATTAACATACAGTCCAGGAAGGAAGAGACTTGCACGTATGACTCATGGGACTCCCTATACCATCCACACGTCATTAAATGATTGGAATGAAATCAAATCCGGTTTCATATTTCGGCGAACTGTATTGATTCTACTTGACTTGTGGTCACACTGCCAATGCAAATGCCAGTTTTGTTGACTCTCGTCTGCCTTTGATGGACATAATATGATCCAGGCTGAGCGAAAGCTTATTGCAGGCTCTTCCAGTGACAAAGACCGTGAACAGAGTGGTGCATGATGGGACGCAGATCTATGAATAGTGCAAGTTTACATTTTAATCACTTAGAATCGTAGCAGACAGCCAGCAGTTTAGGTTACCTAAATTGGACTGTAGCAACCTCCTGAGCTGAGATTCAATTCGGTGTGCGTTTACATTATGTTCCTCAGAAGATCTGAGTCAGAAGTACAGCACAGTTGCCTAGAGCCGAGGCACTCCACTCCAGATCTTCCTCCTTCGAGCTGTGTTCTCACTTTCTTCTCATAGCACAATGTCGGAGAACACTAGGTAGCTAAGTCACAGGCCTATAGGGGTTCGGTGTTCGGTGTGATAACCTTGTCAGGCACAATAATTGTTCAAGTAACTAATCTAGCTTCTGTTACTACTACCAGGAGCACAAATCAGACATGAGTCCTGGAGTCAGAGACTTCAGTTCAAGAGCGTTAAAATGGCGAATACTGTACAGCTGTGCTAGGCTGACAGAGCACGACGCGCGGTGTCACATGATTACACACTCATGGCCCCCTCCCTGTAATCCCATTATCATTCTGCTCTTTGTGCTTTTATGCTGTGAATCCTCACGCTCTCTGAGTGGCCTTCTCCCCTCTTCATCCAGACACGGCGTGTCTGCTGCCCGGCCCGGTGACCCGGAGCGGGTTCGGTTCTCGCTGCGGGCGCCGGGCCGGAGGTGCCGCTCAGATCGTCCAGAGAGCAGCTCGCGTGCCAGATGCGTAATAATGGGTGATGACATGAAGCCAGGAGCCAGAGATGAAGCTGAGGGTGGGATTAACCCTCGAGTGGAGGGCCAGCACCGGGCTTGTGCGGGCTGCCTAATGGCACATGGCTCACGGCCCTGTTTGTTCTCACTCGGAGCCACTGTTTAACTAACGTGCCAAACGAGTTTTTCCTCTCTCTTTGCAAAGAGCGTCCAGGGGTGTGAGTGCCATTTGGGCCAGATAGAGTCGGGGTGACGTAAATCAGGTGGCCGCTCTGCACTAGGAGAGGGGTTCGTTTTTAAGCAGCAAGTTTGTTTTGTCACCTCCAGAGTGCCTTCTGCTGTGGGAACAGGGAATGACCGTGTGAATCGACAGGGCAGGTCCACCCCCCACAAAACCCCCCCACGCCCACCCCCCCCCCCCACCCAAACAGCCTCCTCTGTGTAGCTTTGTGCCCTTTCAGAGTTGCCATCTAAACCTTCCCTGACATCCCTGTACGAAATGGAAACACTTCCACATCAGTGTGTCCCGATACTCCATGTCACCACATTAACATAATCACAAACATCCTCTTCTCAAACATTGTTCGGCCGTGATAATGGGCCTGCGTGCTGCGACCCACAGCCCAGGGGCTGCCGGGGGGGGGGGGGGGGGGGGCATCACGGGGGGGGGGGGCGGGGGGGGTCATCACACTGTGAGGATTTATGGGCCTCTGAGGGGACCACATACTTTTGCTCCCACCCCTGTTGTTATTGTTGAGAAGGTTTCGTTTTCAGCTTCTCTTGATGGTTGGAGAAAGTGAACCAGCTGTAAACAAACAGAAGGTTGAAGTTTTAAGAGACCCTCAAAGTTCTCCCAAAGTTATCTTTTAAAATGTCTGTGTTTAACATTACTGCAACTTCTGATCTCATTTATTACAAAAGCTGGGATCTGTTTCTCAGCCCATGTCGCTCCATGTCTCACCATGTCTCACACTGGTCCACAGTTACTAGCTCAAAACAAGGCACACAGTTAACTCCTGTATGCTGTAGTGACATTAGTGCTGACATTCTAAATCCTCACTATTTAGTGCTAATGCAGTAAATCCACACAAAGGTGTTAATGCTCTAAATTTACACTATAAAGACCCTTTATATTTATTAGTCATCGTTGACTTCCATGCACTTTCGGCTTCTTGATAAATGCCTTGGTACCTTTGAGTCACACATTGTGTTGTTCTCTTCTGAAGGAAAGATTGTGTCTGTGGTGTCCATTTGTAATCCACTTATCTTAATCTCTGAAATTCACAGCAGTTTCCAGAAATAGAGTTTATAGAAGATGCTACTGTTTTGCCACAGTGTTGTTTACCAGAACAATTCCCCTCAACTGTTTTTTTCTGAGAAAAAATGAGCAGTAAATACAAATGAAACATTTATACAGAAAGAGTTTTAGAATTTTGTCATTCAATCGATTTCAGTAACCATCACCACTGTCAAAAGTTCAGTCCAGGGATAAGAGAGCTTCAATGATCACAGATGGTGTTTTACACAAATGGATTTGGTCTCTCAGAAAACCTTCCAGTAATAATGAATGGTTGAGTGGTGAACATGTGTTAAGAGCATTTGTGTGTGTTGGCCTCCCTGTGCCTTAACCTAAAACAAATAGGTTAAACCAAAACAATGTGGGAGTCTTCCCCTCTTTAATGTAAAACTGATGTGAAAAGGAAATGTTTTTGACAGCTTAGCCTACTAATCTTGACTGCAGACTGATAAAAATACCTATTAGGAAGGAAGACAATACAAATTTCTTTGGCCAGGATATGATATTTAAGGTAAGAAAATGGGTTTGTTTAAAATAAAAAAAACACATTCCTTTGAAGCAAATGCATTACATTGAGGCACATTTTAGCTTTTAATGAAGACTACTTGAGACTTGGCATAAACCGATCCAGCAACCACACCCTGGTAACCACACCTATGGTAACAGCTAGGTGCTAATACTAATCAAACTCCTGCCAAGTGCTCTTTGATCTGCAAAACCTCTGCATGGAACACACTCAAGCCCCGCCCCCTCCCCTCCCACCAAGCTCCTCCCACCAAGCCTCACCCCCCAACCCATGAAGTCTGTGCAGATCCACTTCCTATTTGTCATTTTTTGACACTGAGCATCATTAAAAAGACGCAGAAGGCAGGAGGAGGATTAAACACACACACACACACACACACGCGCACACACACACACACACACACACACACACACACACACACACACACACACACACACACACACACACACACACACACACACAGGCGGGGGAAGAGAAGCTTTAAACACACATACACACACACACACACACACACACACACACACACACACACACACACACAGTGGGGAGAGGAGGAGGCACCATCATTAAGGTGTGAAGACGCAGTACTGGCCTGCCTGCTCTGATGGCATGTCTCAGCAGCCTGCTGCCTGTAATCAGACCCCCACCTCACTGAGGACCCACGCAACACTGCTGCCTGTAATCAGACCCCCACCTCACTGAGGGCCCACACAACACTGCTGTCTGACCCACTGACACCACCACCTCTTTTACAGCTCCTGCTCCCTACCTCGCCCTACCAACGGCCCACGACCATGCCTCCACCCGCACACCGGATCCTTCGCCCGCACACGGACACCACCCTGGCTCAACGCCGCCCCCCCGTTAACCCGAGGGGGCGATCTAGCAGCGTGAGTCCTCGGCGTGACAGGCCTGGCGTAGGGGCCAGAACCACCCGCTCAGTGACCTTACGGGCAGGGGGGGTGTTTACAAGCTCTCACAACATCTCACTGCTTGTTGTCAACTCTGCTGTGCTGAGTTCAGTCAACGCTCTTCTTTGTGCTGTGCGTTAGGTACATACTGTACATTCCATGCAATGTGTATTTCGTTCATAGCATGGGGGAAAAAACCTCAGTAAGATTTCATCTAATATTCACCATGCAGACTCCATGATCAAGAGCAAGACAGTAATGAAAGTTTATTGTGCGGGCGGCATGTTCATGTCTTGCATTCTATAAGGCGTTGCACACCTAAAACGAAGCGTTTGCGCTGGTTGAAAGGGCCGTTTCAGCCGTGGGCAGATGACAAAGCCATTTGCCCGGAGATGGGCTTTCTGGACCGGGCCGTGATCTTTGCCACCATCAGGTGGCGTATTGTTGCCAGCCCCGTGACTCTTGCGCTCAATGCCACAGAACCCCCTTTTCCTGCGAGACTTTCCAGGCTTTTCACACAAGCAAAAAAAGGGGTGCGTGTGTGTGTGTGGGGGGGGGGGGGGGGTGTTGGATGCTTAGTGAACCCCTCTGTTCGTCTTTACATCCCCCCCCCCCCGCGCTCTCCCTTCTACGGCTCACGGCCACGGTGTAAAATTGAATTACCTGTTACAAAAGCGCGCCATGCACTGCAATCAGGAGGTCTTCTCTTTTTTTCCCACAGTGTGGCGTGGGGAGGGGGGGGGGGGAGGGGGGGGGCGTGACGGGGAGAAAGCAGACACCAGCTTGTGGGAAAGAGATATAATTCAATCAGACTGCAAAATGAGCACTGCCGGTTTTGTTCGCTCGTGGGGTGCTGTGTGGAATTCAGAGTAGCCGATACGCTACTCTGGGGGGGGGGGGGGTTGAAGGGTGAAAAGCTCTCACTGAGGTTATGAGCTCATAGTTAAAAACAAGTGCAAAAACAATAGAGGTTAAAAATTCATAGCTCCTGTCATCACTTAAAAATGTTCGCTGCTGTATATTGACACAGTATTGATGATAATGAACCTTGACCACCCCGTTACCTCTCATAACACATGATTAATATTTAACAATAGTTCTTGTAATCGTGTATTAATAAGTATCAGCACATGGCATTAGCATAAATACATTCAAATCAGTTAAGGCCCTCCTCCCTCCATGTCAGCGGCTTCCGGCGTCTTATCCATCTCACACGACGCTTGTCATTAGCGTAACATGCTCCCAGGCCAGATCTAGGTTAGGGCATTATCAGTGCAGGGGTAGGTAGGAGGTAGCCCAGGGTGTTTCTAAAAGCAGCTCGTAATCAGGTGAGTGGAGATAGGGACACACTGGGCCTTCCTCACAGACCGCCGCTGTCTGCCGGCCTGTTACTGACAACCCCATTTCACCAGGATGTGTATTGGAGCACCTTCTCTGTGACAGTGAAAATGCGTCTTAAGAATCCCTAAAGTACTGAGTTATATTACTATGCAATGAACCCACAAACCTTTCTTTTAGTGTGATTCCTTATTTTGTTTGATCAACTGGTGTCATATGCACACTGACGTATCCGAGAAATAATTTTCAAACCGTTTCTTGCTGACACTATTGGTCTATTGTCTAAGTTGCGTCAGGATGTAACAGCCTATGACTAATTGCATGTGAAGCGGGATCCGCCCCCGTCTGTGCCGCTCATGTCTCCCTCTTTGCCGACCCGTTGTGAAAAGGTGCCTCTTTGGTCCATTTGTGTGTAGGAACCAACCCGAGGTGAGAACGGAGCTTATTCACACCTCGCTGCCAGTGGAGGGGTAGGAGGTGCCCTACTGCACCTCAGTGTTACGACATATGAGGATCCAGCCTTCTCCATGTCAACCCCCCCCCCCAACGATCATCCCGGCTTTACATGGCTGGAAGCTTCTCCTCCACAAACAAGTGGTAATGAGGCTAATGTGACAGTGCTGACAGCCTCTCGCCCAAATCTCGCCCCGATCTCACCCCGATCTCGCCCCGATCTCGCCCCCGCCCTGACTGCAGTAGCAGGTCCATTAACACCCGCGTGCTTAATTAGAGCGAGCGTTCGAGAAGCTCGCGGGTGCAAAGCCCCGGCTAGGACGGGCGAGCTGTGGCCGGTGGTGGCGGGACACCGTTTGACGCGGGTGGCGTGAAAGGGAAGCCCCGGCGGTCGTCAAAGAGACACGGGCGGTGTCACCCGGCCGCCGACAGGCCGGCGAGTCCGTTTTAGCGCTCGATTACCCGCCTCATCGGCAGGATACACCTTGCGGTTGTTTTACAGGAGCTGGCCTGTCTGTACGAGGCAGAGGTTACCGCCGTGTGTACCAGCTGGATGGACAGGGAGGTGGACGGTCTTAATATTTTCCCCCTACGGAGACAGTAATGCTTTGTGAAAGGTCTTCACATCCTGAGGTGCAATGGGGAATCGCTGTAACTTCCTGAGTCACGGAGTCACAGCGGTTTCCACATTCCAGGGCGATGGAGTGTGATCCACTCCTCTCTAATGCAGATGAACAACCTTCCATTGGGAAGAGCCAGGGGTTCACTCACCTACACAAAAGCAGCCACTTGTTTAGGAAACCGGCAAACTTTGACAAACATGACGCACTTTATTATAAGTTATTAGGCTTTGTCAAATGATGTAACCTTGATCGCATTTACTAAAGGATGTTAAGGACAAGATTGAAACAATACAAAGTTTTCATGGCACGGAACCCGCGCACAATGTGTAGAGTAAGTGCTACATCTCTGACAGTGACACCTTCTCAGACGGTTCTCTGCAGTTGGGCTGAAGAAGTGTTTCACCTTTGTCTTGCTGGAAAGGACATTGTTCTTGGGCCAGAAACTGAAATTAGCATAAGTGTGGACGGAAAGGTAAACAGCTATGGCCAGTCCCACTTCCTATTCTCACCTCTCACCATTCTCTCCAGTGTCTCCACGAGATCAAGGTGACACCTCTATTCAGTTCAGAGCCAGGCTACGTGAAACATGGCCAGAGTTAACGTGGCATCAAAGCTCTCTCTGCTTTAGAGTTTGGGATCAAAGGTGCGCCCCTCCTCTGGAAAGACAGCCGAGACTTCCTCAGAATTTATCGCAAGCGTCACCTGAGTGGGGTTACCCCCCCCCCCCCTCCCCCTTCTCCTGCATCTGTTCGGAAACTGGGCAGCAGACATGGAGTACAACCTCACCCCTCACCCCCGACCCCCGACCCCCGACTCCATAACATTAACCTCGGCTTTCATGCATGTGATTGACATAAGATCAGAGGAAGTGCAAAGCTTCTCCAGGCCACTGTCTGTGGGGGAATTAACACCTTCACAGCACACTGCCACTGAGCTGAACGTTGAAGCAGCGGGAGTTTATCCTGGCAGGGTCACGGGAGGCAGGGAGCAACAGAGGCCACGCAGAGGGTGGGAAAGTGGGTCCGGAGTGCTGGGGTGGGGGGAGGTGGGGGTGGGGGGTGGGGGGGGTCGTGTGCAGTAGAGGGGACTTTAAAATGCACACGCAATTTGCAGATACTGGACACCACCGCTATGGTTCTTGCTCGGGCTGGGAGATGGTGCCTCCTGAACTAACTACAAAGCCGTATGATGGAGACGGTCTCGCAGCTCCTCTGCAGGGCTGCTTAAGATGTGCTAAACGCTCACAGGGCTCGCTGGACCCGCCACAGTTCCGTCTGATTCCAGATGTCCCCCCACGGGCCTGGATAGCGTGCAATGAGCCCGTGTCCAAACCCTGCTGTTCTAGAACAGCAGAACATGAGCTAACCATTCGGGACCGGCCAGCTACTCCTATTTTGAGCAGCATAAATCTTCCACAGATGAAAGTGGCTGAGTTTTGATCAGTTTCACTATGCTATCGTGGGTAATTGGGGAATCAGAGCGGGCAAAGAGGTCACATTCCAAATGTCTGGCAAAGTTCCACAAAACTGAACTGCTTTTGGCATTATTAGTTTTTAAGTCAATAAAACCAACTTTTTTTTTATTTTTAACGTTTCTTTGTTCAATTAAAGTTGCTAGATAATTCGATAAATCAAATCTAAACAATAGTTAACGAAACCAGCTAAACATTAACATGCATATGCATGAAGAAATTCAACATATCATGAACCTCAGAAAAGCATAATGGCAAAAATAAGTTATATTTTGATGAAAAAGTGGTTTAAAGGTAAAATGGTGGAGAATTGGATGACTGAGATCTCTGAACTTGAACAAGAAGCAGGAAATGACCTTCATGCTATCGGCTTTCAGAGTGGATAATGGACCAATTTCTCCATCTTTAAATAGCAATGTTTTATTTATTTCCGGATCTGAGGCCGTGCTGAGTTGACAAGACTAATCTAAATGTCAATCTAAACGTCTGTACACTTGCACGAGGAGTTTGTTGAAAAGACGCATTTTCCACACTTGTTGATCTTGATTGTGAAATAGAGCTGATTCATCAGTAACAAACTTTCAAAAATGTGTGTGTGTGTGTGAGAGAGAGTGTGTGTTTGTGTGTGTTTGTTTGGGTGGGTGTTGGTTTCACTGCCTCGTAGGGTGTTGCGGACACAGGGGGAGCTGACCACGGCGTGCAGCTTGTGAGGTTTCTTGCCTCCTTTTGTTTTCAGAGACGAGACTTTTATGATGTGACTGGACTCACAGGCTCCAGTAAATCACAGCTCCACTAAATGTAATTCGTAGCTTTTCTGGGGAGCCATGTTTGCTATTTTGGAAGCATTCAGATCATTTCTGTACGGAGGGGAGTGGGACTTTTCCTACTGCTAGTAAACACCCACAAGACTACACACATCTAGGGTTCACATGTTAACTAAACACACTGTGTGGGACAATGGAGAATAGACCTGAGTATTAAGTAATTAAGTGTTTTATCTTCACCCTGAAGTAAAAAAAAAAAGACATATCTCATTGTGATGTACGGACATTTTATAGTAAACATAGACTGTGCTTGTTTTTTTTTTTTTTATAAAATACTTTGTATAATGCAATATTTTGAATGCAACCATGTTGTGGTGGAACAGTGCAGACACAGAATATCAATGTATGAAAATGTAAGGCTTACATCATGTGGTTTTACATTGAGAGATAATCAAAAACAGTTTTCTGCCATTTTACGGCCTTGAAAGAAATGCCAGATATCACTTGGGTTATTCTGAAGATTTAGTATGTGATCCTTAACATTCTCTGCCACAGTTGTGTCTAGTCAGCAGTAAAGCTGAATAAAAGCACTACATGCCCTGGTGAGGGTACGGGTGTTAACGATCACATAATCAATCTTCAGAATAACAGAATAACCTCAGATATTCTTTCAGCCGTCCAATGTACAGTAAACTCCATTGGATGACTGATTCAATTATAGACTGTAGCCGTTTGTGCATCTGTGTGACTGTCACAATAACAGCCCTGGAGTGTCACACATGAAGAAGAGAGACGTGAGGTCTTCAGTGTTGTACAGGCATCACATTCCACCAGCCAGACTTTTCCATTAACAACCTGGTCTGAATTCCTCATAGGTCACTCACCGATCCCATGGCTGCACAGGCTGATACAGACACTGCACACTGCACAATACATACAACACACAATGATAGATGGAATATTTGATGTCAACCTACAACTATTTTTAATATTAAAATATATTTAACTACACCTGAGCCAAGGTGTAATTTTATAAAAAGTACTACTAAACATAAAATACCCAGAACGTAAAAGTCTTTGGTTAACTTTCTGGTCTACAGTTTCATTTAAAAAAAAAAGTTTGAATTAAAAAGAATTCAAACTTTATAAGCTGAAACGCTGCACGGTATGAAATGCTCAGAATTTTACAAACTATTACTGGACGCTGTTAAAGTAGTGTTGTATGAAATAAAACATTATTTTTGGTCCGAAGTCAGAAATCTCCAACAAACGCTATCGCCATTTGAGACTGGAGCAGACAGGAAGTGCACACCCTTCCTTTACATCCTCTCACATTTGACTTCCACTTCCACATGTTCCCTCCATCCCCCCTTTCAACCTCTGGGTGCCTTCCTGATGTGGAAAGTGCTGCGATTACTTCACACATTATGTCAGCAAAGGGTTCCTCGGCCAACACGCGTTTACTGCTCCCCTTCGTGTCATTAAAGACGTCCAACAAGTGAATCTACCAGGCTGTATCCCGCAGTTTCAAGACAATACCCTTTTCTATTTTAGCATTTGGCTCGTTCCAGCCTGTACCAGACTCTTCATCAAAGCTACCAGACTCTTCATCAAAGCATGTTCCTGAGGACTTGGCTGAGATAAGGTCTGTAATGGTGGGTGATATAGTCCAGCGGGAGAGCTCTATGCTACACTAATGAGAGTCCTCTGACAAGACTCCTAACACTACGCTCTCCTACCTCTGCAACATGATTGATAACCGAAAATCTGGATAATAGTGTCGAATGTAGACAGCCTTCAAAAGCTCGTTGTCGTGCTACCACGAGTGAAACGACGTGTTTATGACAAGCCTTTCAATGTCCTTTCAGACACGTCGGCTCATGTTAGGAAGCCGACATATGGCCAACGGGTCCGGTGGGGCAGGTGGGGTAGGTGGGGCAGGTGGGGTGCCTCCTCCAACATTTATCCTGCTCCCCTGAATGCAGTGCGGCTTAGATACAGTTGTGTTGAAAGGAAGAGGACAGGTTGCAGGCTTTGGGGTTCGGTTTCCACAGTGGTGGGCTCCTCACATGGTTCTTTGTGTGGGCTTTGCTCCTTGGCCCGTCTTTGGGGCCTCAGTTCAACAGCGCAGCAGCAGTTATGAGCGCAGACATCAGACACCATCGGCATCGGAGCCGCGGACAGGAACCACACAAAGACCGAGCTGCTGTTGGATCGTTGGCCCGGGAGCCTTTCGTCCGTAAACAACAATGTCCTGACGCTCGATCGCAAGCACTTCACTGTGGACGCTGTGGAAGCAACAGTTTGGTGTTCGTTTGATGAAATCACACCACGTAGTGTTTGAACTGTTTGAAGTTAAATATTTTAAATGAAAATCACTCATTTGGAAGTGTACTTTTTATGCTGTTAGGAAAATATTTCAATTGTAAAATTTATTTGGACTGGCCAATCAAGTTACGATTGTAATTCAGTCGTTTGAAAGTGAAGAGGGGTTAACTGGGACTAAACAGATAACACGGATCAGCAGCAGCATGGATGCTTTGACATTTACAGCTGCTGGATACCGGACAAGGGTTTCTGTGCACAAACATGAGGGGGGAGGTAAAAAGGGTGTAGGGGTGTGGGTGGGGGTGGAGGTGGGTGTTGGGGGGGGGGCTGCGGGAAACGTTTCCAAGGTTGGTTCTCTGAATGGCCCAATCGCCGTGGCAACAGGATCACTTCATCAGTTGGAGGGAACAGATGGTGGGTGTGCAACAGGCAGCATATGTTTCAATGAGCAGAGGCCATTCCTACAGATGGAGGGTGGAGTAGAGGCTGAAACATAACCTGACATTTCCTCCTCGTTCCCAGCTACATTGTTACAAATCACAAAGAGAGATTAGCCCACACCAGTGAGTAGATGCACAAAATCTCTTTAAAGGCAAATTACTTACAGTCCCCAGCATTTCAGCACTCGCTCAGGTTAACCAGGGTGGGTGGACCGGCCATATTTCATCCAGCGCGCTGGGAAAGAGGTGAATCGCTTCACACATTCTGAGTGATATATTGCAGTCTTGCTCCCTAAGGAACAGTTGAATGACATCTTTGGAGAGGCGGGGCTTAGTTTCAAACGCTGCATGCCTCCACAAACAGCAACAGGTCGTAGAATAGTTGAGACTTTGTAAAATTTAATTCAGTATGTTTGCATGGAAGTTTAAAACAAACATCTGCATTAAACAAGAGGAACTACCTGAGATGACATGAGAAATCCCGAGAACTACAAAGACTAGAAAGGAAAAGGCATCCATCAATGAACAGAGACTCAGTCACAGAGCAGAAACAGAAACACTTGGGTCTGAGGAGATCCAATCTGAGAAATACACACATATATGTTTCATAGGCACAGAGGAAACACATATGGCAAGACATACAATTCTAAACAGGATGCATGGTTTCTCTTTTGGGGTTTGGTGTGATGTCTTCTGGGTATTAAAATCCACATTAAATAACCCGATGATCTAAATATTCTTTACACATAACCTAAAGGACAAAAATGACCCAACAATACCATGTTGCACAGCAATGACATACCCGTGACCGTGGTGTATATATTGGAT
Source organism: Brachyhypopomus gauderio (assembly GCF_052324685.1). NCBI lineage: Eukaryota > Metazoa > Chordata > Actinopteri > Gymnotiformes > Hypopomidae > Brachyhypopomus > Brachyhypopomus gauderio. Next base: position 19,434,809 of record NC_135225.1, read on the forward strand.
TAAAATTCACATTACAGAAATAGAATCAAGAGAACTTCACATTAAAAAAGAAACATGTTTATGATGTCCATGCTACAGATATACTTTCTTCAACTTATGAAAGGTGAACTCTATTACTCCTCAAAACAATCACACGTGACCTGCTCACAAAGCCCCAGCAGGCCACCGGGTGCCCTCAGCTGCAGCTGGTCTTGTTCAGTGTAAGTATTGTAGAGGAAAACGAGAAATACCAGTGTTTGACTAATGGGTTTCGTGTCTACTGAGTTTTTTGTCAGTCAGTAGACACGAAGACTGAAGTGGTCTGTAGCTAAACCTTTTTTGCCCACAGTTTTCTATTTTTCTCTGTCGGTTTTTGTGTATCGGTGTGAGTCTATATACAATTACGGCAGGGGCAAAACTGAGGCCGGTTCCTGTGTTTTATAGTGCTCTCTTTATAGCTGTTACTGAAAATATCAGGCTTTTTGTATTCGCAACGGTTCTATATTTTTAGACATGAGACTTGCACAATCAGCCCAATGTTTTGAAAAGCTACACTAATATTCCTATACACATATGAACTGACTGGAAATCAAAACATGTAATGCTGCTAAATCCTTACCTGATGCTAATTTTAAATGAGCTTTTTGAGTCATGGAGCAATTACATTTCTTCCAAGACACAAGAAGAGTCATTTTAGACTACAAAATCACTTGTGTTTTACTTCCAAGACCAAGACATGGGAAGGTTTTTTATTGGAAGGTGGTTATTATAGCAAACAGATCAAACTATGTATAATTACCATCATTACCACCATCATCAAGATGGTGGTAAACATTTACATATCCTTATATTCTATGTGGATAACATAACATTGCAATAATAGGGTTTGAAGTCCATTTCAACATAATCCTGTTCAGGTTTTCCTCATTCCAATTTTAGCTACAGTCATGTGAATTTCTATGATTTTGAGTAGAAGGACATTAAACATCCTTAGCAGATCTTTAAATGAGGTAAATGAGGCTTGTTGAACTACCTTTAGCAGCAATAACTGCTAAAGGTTCTGGAGGAATTTAGTCCCACTCTTAACAACATTGCTTCAATTCACTGAGGTTTGTGAACATTTAGATCTCTTAAAATCTCGTTACAGCATTTCAATTGGGTGTTTAATAATTCATTATGTGCAATAACTCAAATTCAATTCACTATGTGCAATAACTCACTATGTGCAATAATAATGTCATCATATATTTCTTATATTACTATGCACCAACCTGTATTTTTTTGTTTTTTAGTTTTTTCTACACTTTAATTTATAAAAAATTGTTTAAATTCTTGTTATTACAGTATGTTCGTGCACCTTAAGATTGCTGCTCAATTTAGTTGCACCTGTGCAATGACAATAAAAGGTTTCTTATCTTATCTTTGAGGTCTGGACCTTGACTGGGCCATCACGACACCTTGATTCTGTTCTTGTCTCAAACATTCTGTTGTTTGCTGGTGTGCTTGGTGTGCTTGTCCTACTGCATGACCTAATTTCAGCCAAGCTTTAACGGTCCAATAGACGGCCTCACGGAGGAGTTCATTGTCCGTGAAATGACTGCAAGGTGCCCAGGACCTGTGGCTACAACGAGCCCAAATCACCCCCCACCACCACCACCGTGCCTGACTGTCGTTATGAGGTGTTTGTGCTTATATGCTGTGTTTGGTTTTAACCAAACATGGTCCTGTGAATTGTGCTCCAACATCTCCATTTTGGTTTCGTCTGTCCAGTAGAGATTGTTTGAGAAATCTTATGGTTTGTTCAGATGCAACTTGGCAAACTTAAGCTGTGCTGCCATGTTGTTTTTTTGTAGAAAGAAGAGACTTTCTCCTGGCAACCCTTCAGCAACAACGACACCTACACCTGCTTCTCTAAGATCACTACTGATTTTGGTCTGCCACATGCTAAATAACTTAGCACATTAAGAGCATTTGATTAGCATCTCCTGGCTGTTGCTAACACTCTTAATTGCTATGGAAACTAGTAAGGGTGTTGTTCATTTTGCACACACTGCTTCTGTATTTTGGTCTCTTTTTTGTCAAATCAATAATGGCATTGTGTAATTTGTCGTGTGTGCATCTACTACATGCTGAAAATGTGAATGTGAATGTAATTCTTTTCATTGTGTCCTGATATGTAAAACCACAGAATATAAAGAGGGAGAACTCAAATGTTTACTCAAGCACCACAGACCCATGCTGTATAGCTCCACTACAGAATACAGGTTTGAGTGTTTGTGAGCGGTACCAGCTAACCTGGCACAGCAGTGTCCACTGGGTAGCAGGGCCATCACCAGTATCAACATTTTTACTGGTGTTCATACTGTACAAACCTGACCTACAGACTGCTAGTTTTAGTTTAACAGCTAAGCACTAAAGATGAAAACTTCAAAAGGCTAAAAGCTGTTCTGAGGTCAGTTGGAACCCAATCATGTGCCTGCTGATTGGTTAGCTTTGGGATGAAAATGTTCACATAATGTAGGCTACACACCATTATTAGAAACGCTGCAGTTTCTATATTCAATTTTAAAGTAGATTGGAGGGCCGGGGAGGGTTACTCAGTTGATACAGTTACTTGGGGGGGGGGGGGGGCACACCCAATACGCTACACACCCATAATCAGACTGGACGCAATAAAAAAAAAACGTAAAAAAAGAAGAAGCAAGCAGAAACCTTAGCCCCCCCCCCCCCCCCCCCCCCCCCAAAACACACTAAACAGGCCCTAAAAATGCTAAACTCAAAGCAGCGGCCCCTGCTTTCATTTGTGGCTCTGAGCTTCTCTCCCTCCTGCTCTGTGAAGGACACAGAGACGATGGCGTGCCAACGGCTGGGTTCCTGTGGCCGAGCCCACCCCGCAGAGCTTGGTGCATAACAAAACGTTCTGATCCCCACCATGGCTACTATGATGACTGCCTCTAACCACGGACCAGCCAGCACCAGATCACCCTCACGCCAGCAACTACTGCCCTGTGGACCACAGTGCCATGGGTACATAGTCTATATTACCATTAGAGCCTGCGTGTGCGCACACACACACACACACACACACCGAGCGCATGCGCGTGCACGACACATACACGCACTACAATTAAACAGATGAAAATGAACAGTTGCCCTGCTAATTCTGATACACCCAAACCGTAATTAAACTGATACAAAAGACATTCTGTTGGTGCACTGCTAAAAAAAAAGACACAGTTGTTGCACTGATGATAATAATTCACATTTTTGTGTTTTGGAAAAGACCCACATGCTGCATACAGCAATTAAGGAGTTATTAAATATAGCAGAAAGGTAAAAAAAAAAACATGATTGGGGGAAAGTGCACAAAGACTTTATATTTGCACCAGACACCTGATCCCAGGACTCTCCAGAGGTGATGTAATGTTAAACAGCCACTGTACATACCTGCGGTGAAAGTGTGATTTTTAAATTATGCAGAGCACCATCTCAGATCTGTTGCATGTTTATTCTTGACTGGAGGCGCATGTCATAGTCTTCTTCAGCCATCATCATCATCATGGCCATAATTATATATCATATTAGTTATACAGTCATATAAATTACATGTCTTAGTGATATGTTCCACAATTTTAATTGAGCAGCTACGTTTCACAGCTTAAAAAAAAGTCTTGTTAACGATCTCGGTGTAAAACACTCAACGATCTGGTCTTTTTTTCATAATGAATAAATCCATCGCCTCTGTTTCCTGCTGTCCAACATGCGTTACCCATGCCAAAGTCAAGGCATGTGTTTATATAGCTCTGTTTATCATTCCAGTGTGGGCTTCGTTTTCTATATATGTAAGGAAGAGCTGTGGAACTTTCTCCATATCCTATTTCCTCTCTGAGCTGTTTAAGGAATCCCAGCAGAGGCGCTGGTTCATGGCCTTGTGGTAAATGGAAGAATGGCCCAGATCATGGTTTTGTCTACTCACACTAACATTTAAGCAGTTGGTTGCAGTACTGCGTGGTGCTATGTGCTAGCATTACACACAGGGCTGGACTGTTTTATAGCTTGGCAAAAATATAAACAGCGTAGTGTATTTTCAGAATTTCATTATTGTTTGCCTTAGTTTCAGCGTTACCAAACATCAGTTATTTTACAACAGATGGCATTTTGTGGATATTTTAAGACATGGTCAAGCTTATGTCAGTATTGTTTGCTCATAAAGACATTAACATTAATCCAACAAGCAAGTATATAAAGTCCTTGGACTGATTTAAATAATCTTCAAATCAAAGTGTCCAATGAAGAACAAGAAGCAAAGACAACGATGGTACATGATGGAGATGTGATATTTTCTTTTTTATTCAATACCATGATTGGACAATTGTATTAATTTTCATACAGACCATTGAAGGAGATCGACTCAGTAGACTGAAGTATTTTTAGAATACACTGCTACTATAATTAGTGATACCAGACATGAACAAACAAAATAAAACACAATCACATTTCACATCTGGACAAGGAGGGAGTTGAAAGTGAGTCTGACATCTAAAACCATGCAGTTCCTCTAGAAACACAAGGGCATCTTCTTATCTGAGCGCTATCCATCCAAGGTTTGCTCAGTTCCAACAGTCTACACTAGGAAATCATAATTACTTCTAGATCTTCTAGATCAGAGTTTGGCTAGTTGCAAACTGGTGCCTCACATATCTCGTCTTCTCCGTGCAGGAAGTCGTACACATAAAGGTGGGAGTTATGCGTTATTAGAATTGCCCCGGACCAAAAGGCTTGAAAGATAAGAAATCATCTGAGACTAATTAGTGCTGAAGATGAATATTCGTCATGGCTGTGTTTGGCAGGGACTGTAAGAAGGTCCCATTACTGCCTCTGATTCTTATCATTCACACAATGGGGAGAAAAGCCAACGGGCTCTCACAAAGCTGCTGTGAGTTTAGGATATGATGAGGAGGGGGCTCTAGAAGGGGGGGGGGGTATCCCTCTCTGCTTGGCCTACTTCACAAACACTTTCAAAACACTTCTTTCATGTTAACATACTGATTTTTCCACTTACCACATCTTCACTGTATGAACCAGTGATCCTTATACAACATCATTGAGGATGCTGGTCCTATTACATTTTACTATTATACTGAGTCATAATCATTATTATCCCAAATGTCTTTGGTTAATTTGTGCTAGTCGCCAGTATGCAGACATCCCTGCACTCATAATTATAGGGCGGGTAAATACACTCAGTGGATGAGGAGTTTGTTCTCAAATTGCAAATGGCACAAAAGTAGTCATGAAACAGATTCGCAAACCTACATTAGACAATGGACTGTGAACACATACATGTGCATCACAGAACAGCCAAGGATTAATAACAAAACAATGACTCAAATTCTGCCATTTCTCCTCAGCCGGCGATGACGCTCAAGTGCCTTCGTGAGAGTCTCAGTCCTGAATGCGTGTGACTCAGTGGAAAGCAGGTCTTTGGTTTTCAAACTGAGGCCATCTGTAAACCCGTAATCAGAGACCGGATACGTCAGGTGAGCGGATAAGTAGTGACGTGACAGCACTGAATTTGTGAAATAAAGCAACTAATCTAAGAGTAACATGTATTCACAAGTGTGAATATGTGAAAGCCCAAACTCACCTCGGAGCGAGGTGATACCGTCTTCTGTTGGGACGTCTTGACCTTGGTGTTGTTCTTTGGCCGCGCCCTGGTTAAAGGAATGGACAACAGAGTTAGGGGGTGATTTCTATTTCTGATTAAACAGTAAGCAAGTTGCTTTTTCCATAGAAGCTTACATAGTCTTTTCTTAAAATATGTTAATGTTAATACTGTTTCTCATACACATGAACAGAGTTCAATATTTCATTATGAGGCACTTATTTATTGTGTATTTACATTCAACAATTGCTCCAACAATGAAATGAACGCATATACTAGTATTTGTTTTATATTTGTATATTCATGTTTGTAGCACATTTGTAATGTGCTGTACAGTATTTATAGTGATATTTGATTTACAGTACCATGTAAGTGGCATGCCGCACCTCTGGGTTGATCTCTACTGTACAGCTCCGAGGTGCTAAAGATTTGAGATCCACTCTCTCCATGACACTCACCATGAACGGGCCCCTCTGAGGAAATTACAGTATCATTTAAATGTGATTTTAATTATGGGGTCCAGTCCCCCAGAATAAGCATTTGCTATAGAGCAAAGAGATTGCGAATCACTGGAAACATAAACCATACAATTCTCCGAAGGCCGACCTCTACCACCGCCTCCCCACAACCCTGAGGCAGTGATTACCAGCTCAAATGCAGACATAAATTAGAGACAGACTTTTTATACGTTCACTTCAATATCATATTTCTACGGACAGAATACTTGTTCTGAAATGCAGAACTTCATAACTCAGGAACAAAGGCATGAATAATCTCAAGGAAAAATTCACGACAGAGAAAAAAAGTGAACACCAGTTGTTGTTTTCTTGTTTTGGCCTTGCGGTTTTGTGGGCACTATTATAGTACTTTTCTTTTGCTTAGGAAGGAGGAATAGTGTTCAGATAGCCGACTGCAGTGGCCCGTTCCTTCATTTAGAAGGTCCTTCATTCCTAATTATTTCAACTACAGGCTGGACTTTGAAACGCAGTGTATACACAGAGAAGCAGACAAGATATTGTGTTAACATGAACAAAAACGGCGGACTCGCCACTGACACACACAACATGCCCTCCGTGCGCTGTGCGACATCAATAGAAAAACCAGATGGAGACAATTTCACCATAAGGCCTCTTTTAATCTCCCTGAGGAACCACAGCGTGCGGGATGCCAGTTCGGAGAGACACGGGGCTCCAGGAGTTCGCAACAGCCCCCACGTTGTAATTTTGTTGTCTTGTTATGTTACTTAATATAGATCACCTCCTATAAAAAGCAACCCAGAATTATTCTTGTTATGACAAAGCGCTGCCTTGCGTCTAGAGCTATCGGCCTTGGAGCCTTTCGCTGCAACAGGCCAGATGGGGTGCATTACCCAGGCTGCTGGGTTGGGTTTATCTGCGAGAGGCACCAGAACACCGCCAGCTCTCACGCTCGTCATGACCCCGACTCCATTCTTTTATTCGAGACCGGTATGGCGACGACAAAACTCAAACATGCCAGCCATCGTGTCAGATCGTAATTGAATCAAAGCAAATACTAGATGCTAATTTATTTGCATAAACAAATGGATTAACGAATCCTGGATGAAGTAGTACGGGAGTAACTGCTCTCACCCCGCGGAGGCCTGCGTGGTTGGCTGGGGAGGGTTAAGCCACGCCTCCTGCAGGCTGCCAGAACTAGTGCTTGAAGTGACAGGAAAAGAGATGAACCAGCAGGCTGGAACGAAACATCATAGCGGATATCACCACTAGCATCCTTATTTGAACGACCTCATATTAAACAATTGTTATTAATGAGCATGCTGGCATATATTCTAGACTATTTTATTATTAGGTTTTGTATTCTTGCTCATGCTTTTAGAAAACGTGCTTTCAGTATTTCTTAAGAACATATCAATTTCACATTTATACAAGGACTTTAATAACCAGATTTATGTGTAAATATAAATTAATAATTTGTCTAGATTGTATGATAATAACTAATGTAACATTAAGTCTGTCTCCCTTAACTAAATATGCATATGATATGATCACCTAACATTCAGGGGGAGGTTGTAGGCTGCCTTTACTTACATTGTCCTCTAGAAGTTCCTCTTCAGGACAACCAGAGTGAGCTTGCAGGTACTTTAAATGGAAGAGCAATCCATCAAAGGTTTTCCAAGGCATTAACTCCAGCATCGGAAAAGGAAATCCACAGGCACTGTTGGCTGCAACCATGTACGTCAGGCCCCGCACGAAGAGCGACCCGAGCTGGACGGCCCTAGCGTCCACCTCAGGAACCTGCCCGGGGAGAACGCAACGCAAACGCGTGAAAACGGAGAAATCCAAACAGGTCAAAACTACGCCACACTCATCCTTAATCACTTTTATCTCCAAAACAGCTATGACGACCAGATGATTGTGCCACCGATGTCCGTTGTGTAACTGACCCAATTTTTTTTTTTTGGGGGGGGGGGGGGTATTGGAAATAAGCTTGAAGTAGCGGTAGAGATAACAGCGGCGCAGCGGAGGAAGGGGACAGATGTTCCCCCACTCAACCGTCCTCTGTTCACCTGCCTCCCTCCCCCGCTCGGGGGGGGAGATAAGAGAAGAGACTGATTAGCTTCTGTGACACCGCAACGAAAGACTTGCCGGCCACCTGCTCGGCTCTCAAACACAGCTTAAACTAAAGCAAACAAAAGACAGCAGATAAAGCCCGAGCGAGCGAGGGAGTCGGTGTCCCGTGCCCACCACCACGCTACCGTTTGAAATACTACACCTGCGACCCGTCTTGCCTTCCAAAGTTTGTTGCTTATCTTTGAGGGGCGTATCTTTGCTTCACTTATCTGACAAGAGCAGGATATTATGTCGATGATTTGAGAAACAATAAAATAAAATAAAAAATAAAAACGTTAAGAAAATAATGGCAAGTATAACCATGGAGGCCTGGGAATCGAGGCAATGGTTATCGATGATAGTCTGCTGATAGATGCAGTCACAGCGAGCAATCTGCAAGCAAGGAGAGCAGCTGTCCTTTCAGCATCTGAACACTTGAACAATGGGAGGAGCTCCAGATGTCTGAATACCTCCACCAGGCCCTTGGGGCAGTTTAACATTAATAGCAACTGTTAACCCAGTAAGCTAATCACGCACCTGTGTAAAGATGCCTCATATCACATCTGTGCTATTTTACAACTGGAAACATCCAGACGAGGAGACGCAGGTCAAACAAAAGTGTCAAACGGAAGCGCGTGCGTTTTGTGGGTGGAGTTCGTGGATTACTTTGTTACTGGTTTGCTTTCGTCTCATAATATTCTCCGAAACAAGAGTTTCCTGAGGTGACCTGGCCTGCTGTCTCCCTGCGCCTCTGCGGTAATGGCAGGAGCGTCAGACGCATCGCTAGGCACCGGTTTATGGTCACATTCCCTCACTGCCACAATGCAGCACAGGGGGGAGGAGTGTGGAGAGATTAGAGGGGGTTATCAAGCAGCCCCTGGAGACTCTCCTGCCATCTGTCTAACTCTTAAAGCCAGCTACAAATCCCCCCCTACACACACACACACACACACACACCAATGCCCCCCCGCGAGCCCCTTTTCACATATCAGGCAGATGTGATGGTGTCGCTCCTGACGGGGCCACAACAATGGCTCGTGCGACAGGTGTTCCCGCCCTCCTCCAGCACACGGACGGGGCAGGGCAGCTTTGCACACTTTCATCTGGCCAGTGGCAGGACGTCATCAGCGCTCCGTAAGCATGCACATGGGCACACGCGCGCACACACACGCACACGCACACACACACACAGAGGCTTCCCCGAGTCGCTGAGCAATTCAACACCTGCTGCTCTGCGCTCTCTAAACACACTGACCCTGAACACACTCACTCAACACCAAACATATTGCTGGCAACATAAGATCAGCTACCTCAGCTGAGACAAACACACGGGGCATGTACAAACGCTGCCGACATGTTCACAACAAACAACCATTAAAGCACAGAAAAAGCAGATCGGTGCTCTCGGCCTGGATATTTACATTTTTTTTCCAACCATGTCACGCCTCAAAGACGTAAAACCCATAACAGGCCAGTGAAAACAATTCTCACTAAGCAGATATGTTTATATATTAAGCATTGATTAAGTAGATTCCTGTTACCATCTACAACCATCTACAACATAACTTATATGATGTATGTAAAAGTTACTTATGGTGGTGCCATGTAAATTTGGAAGAAGGAAAGTGGGGGATTGTGGGGGCTGGTTCACGCGACACGGCGTCAGGACGCGTAAATCAAGAGGTGGCTCCCCATATTTCCCACGAGGCTCTAATTTGTCCCTCTATCGTCCATTATCTCCACTGCGGGGAGAGCGTTCGAGCCAGCCACTCCAAAACCACAGGCCGCCCTCGGAGGCCGCGTCTGAAATAGCGTGCGTAGTAGGTTTAAATTAGGGTGGGAGCTGAAATAGCCCTGTGGTCACCGGCAGGGACGTCTCGGAGCCCGTCACCAGAGCAATGCTCTCAGGTTCAGACCACAATTAGAGCAGCTTTGGGGAGGAATGTCGCAAGGCGACCAAAAATGATGCCCCCAGTCTTTCTCCCCCCCATTTTCTTCTGAAAAGTGAGAGTCCAATCCATCGCTTAAGACAACTTGCTCTTTTGGGGGAAAATGGTGGCCTTAATTTTTTTGCAACTTCATGAAGTGTCGGTTTGGCAGAGGAGAGAGGTATTTAGTACGGGTTGCAGCACTGAACAAAACAGCTCACAATCTCCTTGGGAGTACAATGTGCTTTAATCATTTACCCATCAATCAAAACACTGTGTTTCAGTTTACAGGCAGCCTCTCGGTTAAAAACCTCAACGTGAACATGACTGGGGGGCATGCTTTGAAATGGATTATGGATTATATTTGTCAGGTTCTTATGAAGCCAACGGAGAAATGCAGCTTAATTCTGTTAAGAATCCAAATATCTGAAAACCTCACTTTCTCTCAAGGGGTATAATGTTTCTGGAGGTCCCACAAGAGGAATAAAGCCTATGTCACTTACCCTTATCTGTTTCAGTTCTGTGTAGGACTTGTATCTAATACAGACAGCTTGGCTTAGATATGCATCTATGTCTTCCAGGGAAAGGTGTTTAGCCTAAAATAAGAACAAAAAGACTTTTTCAGATTTCTAGTGTACAAAACAATCCACTAGAAAACCATCATTAGAAACCTACACATAAAGACTTGGTTTGAATTGAACCACGGGACACACCTACAGCCTGATAAGAACTACAACAACAAACATTCAACATGCAATGAGGTTGTGTATGTTTAAGATTAACCCTGGCTTTTAAAAATCATATCAGATGAAAGGCCACAGGCAGGAATTTCAACTCACATGAACTGCAATGTATGTTGTAAGACAAACCACAGCTACAGAGGAACTGTCGAGACTATCAAGATCCTGAGAGAGGTCCCGCAGGTCCAGCACAGCCAGGAACGTGGACACACGAGCGCTCTTCACCTCAGATTCATTCCCAAACCACAGACCCATCAGGTCAGGAGTTCCCTCTAGATATGGACCAGTACAATAAGTGAGAATAATGAAACGGCTGCAGGGACCCAGCTTCTTCAACCATGGTCTCTAATAAGAGGTCAAAACAGGAGCTGAATGTGCTGATCCAACAGATCCCTAATCACCAAGTAATAAATACTCATCTCTCTTATGCCTATAAAAGGTATTTACATCATGAGTTTCTGTGGGTTACAGTAGACATTCTGAACAAGTCTCACTGGCTCGGGTTAGGGTTAGGGTTATCAATGTCATTGATAAAAACAAAACACACAGACTGCCTTTGTACTGATGAAAATACAAACGTCTTATAGTAAACTCATTAAATATCATTTCATTTTGCTGTGTCACTGAACTGTCAAGAATCAAGTGCTTCCTTTTAAAAGCCAACACTAAGGCCAGATTAGAAAACAAGCCAAACACTGGAAATTCAGCTGTCATACGGGAAAGAGGTTCTAAGGACTGACGAAAACTCCGAAAAACCACCCTCTTCCAGAAAACCGTGCTTAGGACAACCACTCTTAAGGGAAAAAATGTCAATCACCCACAAAGCGAAAGCTGTATCCCTTAGTAGCAAAGGGCGGCCATCTCACTAAAAAACATCACACAATTCATCTACCAGCGGGACCCAGACCCTGCTGTTCAAAAACTTTTGAATATTATTAACTGATTTTCAGAATACTGTGTTCTATAATATTTAGATCAACAGACTTCCTTTTGGGTCTATGTGTACATAGATCGTGCTTATATGTACCTGGTATACATACATACAAACTTATATATGTACCTGGTATACATACATACAAACTTATATATGTACCTGGTATACATACATACAAACTTATATAAAGTACCTGGTAGCTCTAGGGGTTTTGGAGTCACTTTATTTGGTGCATTGAGAGGATTTCCTGGAAAAACAAACCACTCCATCACAGACAAGGTGTGACCATGAGAAGCTTGAAATAGAAAAGTGAGAAGAAGAATTGTTAAAAAAAAGTCTCAAACCGATATTTAATATAATCAATATGTTAGCAAAAAAGAATATATCAACACAAAATCAACTTCATCAGCTGTTGTCAGAAATCCTGCCTGTTGGTAAGTGATGGTGTATTTAACCCATTGCTGCCAGTGATGACTGAACTCAATCAAACACTAAACAAGGCTAAAACAGGATGCACAGGCACGGAGAAGAGCCCCACCTGGCAGGTGTGGTAGGAGGACTCCGTAGATGTGCTCTCTGACCAGCTGGTATAAGACGGCCTGGGGCTGAAGCTCACACTCCTCCTCATCTTCTAGAGTATTACTGCATTCCAGAGTCCCATCATGCAGCACGTTATACACCATGAAACACTCGGCACGTACGTGCTTCTCCTTGGCCGCCTACAGCAAGAGGAGTCCAGATTAAACCCGAATCAATACCGTCTCAAAAATGGCGTCAGTGACCTGTGGTGCCGTACCCGTAATATGTCTTTGTCTATGTATTTTTCCATTAGACCCGTCGGTTCCAGGGGAGGCAGGTTTGGGTCTAACCAGGGGGACTTTTGTCCTGGGAGTAAATATGACAGAACTCCTTTCTCTACAAGCTCCTTGTCTACTTTGGTTAAAGGCATCAACGAGATGTCACGCAGTCCATCACTGCGTGGGCGAACACGAGAGATGAACTCCGCCACAGAGAGGATCTTCTCACCCTTGGTCTTCTTCCCATATGAGGTCAGGGCATTTTTACGGAGCCAATGCAGCTGGTGCTCTGGCACAATATCATTACCCAGAATGCACGCCAAGAGAGGAAGATCGGACATTTGAAGCTTCAGTACGTCACACAGTTTTTCTCTGGAGAAGTGCACTGTGGTCATATTTTCCAGTTTGAGTTTGCCGATAGACAGGTAAGGCACTGTGTCGTAGATAACAAAGTCTGTATCCTGGCCAAGAATACCCATACAGTCCCTACGGAGGGCATATTCGGCTATCTCGTAGTCCCCTTCACGAATAGAGCACCAGGTCTCTTGACCAAGAGACTTAAGGGCAAATCTGGTGAAGGTGGCGAGTCCTGAGGGGAGACAGAGCATTTCTCCAGCTGGTTGCTGCCTGTGATGTTTAATGTAGTGAAATAGTCTTGCTATGTCATGGTTAACCCTCAGTCGTCTCTTTACCCATTCGGCCCTTTTCAGTTCTTCCACAGTTCCATCGAAAAAGAAAACCAATCGTATTCCTGCAGCTGTGAACGCACCCACAAACCTCTGCAGTAAATGTATGTATTCTTGCCACTGGCCACCATGGACCCAGGCTTCACACTGATACCAGTACCTCAAACAAGCCATTCCATCTACTACCACTGTAGGAGTGGTGTCAGGGTGGCCTCTCGCATGAGACGCGGCCATTTGACGCAGGTCCACAGGCAAGCACGTCTCCGGATAGCAGGACTCCATAAAGTATTGTAAGCCCTTCACTCCCATGTCTATACGTGAAAGGAAACAGCAGTTCACCAGATTCCTGAGCTTTTCCTTTTTGCAGTGGCACACTTGAGAGAAGAAAAAAAAATACATTTTTGGGATAAGATTAAAACATACTTTGAAATACCTACAAAACATTTATTATTATATACCTTTATGTCAATCATTTGTGCAGCCACGTTAGTTTATTCAGAGATTTTATATTTATACTATAATACACCATCAAACAGTAACGTCTACTAAGCTAGTTGATGCTAACGCCTTCACGAGATGATCAAAAAGAGCAGAGAACATTAATGCGTTAGACGAAGCAGGGAAAATATTTTTAAATACGTTCAGGCAGCCTACCACAAAACTGGCACCTAGTTAAGAAACTGCAACAACAGCCCGTGCACGAGCTTCAATGTATTCATCGCAGTGTTTACAATATCGCACGCGCTTCCTCTTCCGGAAAAGTGCTAGCACGCGCACACTCCGTTAAAGGTACAACACTCTACAGGACAGTATTAGTATCGTTACTAAAATTTAATGATACTTGAATCTGTACATTACCTTTTTCGAGATTAGTGTACATACGGCCACGCACGAAATGATATTTCGGAACGTTACAACACAACTTAGGTTATATTTAAAACAGTTCTCACAAAGCATTTTTGCACTATACTTATGGAGTTAAACATGTGGATGCATCTGTTAGTAACACAGGAGAAAATCAACCTTTGTTAGTGGCCTCATTCAAAACCTCGATGTAATCTTTTTAACCAGAAACATTTTCAGTAATTTATGTATTGCCATGTTTCCTTTCTTCCTCTCAATTTGAGTTTTGAGAGTAACATTGCACTTTCGTTCACGTCACACAACTGTCAGTGTGGCAGGTGGGCGATCATAACATGCGTCCTCAATGCAAATGCAACATAAGTGCTTGCAAGAGAAATAAAGCAACGGAGGGGCGAGAACTGCCTCGCGCACAGAGAATATAGTGACTGCATTCTGAAACCCTGACCAGATTAGTAGCAATAAAACGTGCTTTAAAAATATAGTCTAGCCTCTGTTCTAGCAATAACTTCACAAGTAACACTCAGCTTCAGAAACCAGTTCCCCAACGACCACACAGTTGTGTTCTTTCGCTAACTGATTCATTTCTGTTTTTGAATCGGAGTTTATCAAATGCACCAAACATCGGTGGGAAAGGGGACAGGCGTTCTCTGTAGGGACGATGGCACGCGACTGTCCTCACTTGTAACCCCCTCCCGCGCGCCCGCTCACAGACGGCGCCCCAAACTTCTCGGCGACAATCGTCCAGTCACTGCGAAGACTTCATGCTTACTCATAGCTTCTGACCAGAATGATCTCATTAAAATATGCGACCCTGCTCACCAGGGTCAGAATCAGCGACTAGTTAGAAACAAGAGTAAGCACAGATGAGAGTTTTGCTAGTAGATGTTTCTGTCACTAGATGTTTCTTCAGTGGAGATACCCAGTCGCTTCTCTTATCAATCTTCGCACACCGGAGCCACGCGACTGCCCCTTTGTCATTGTAATGGGCGCATGTCTTTGCAGCGTCATGTTGTGGAATCTTGTATCGTCTATCACAAATAAACAGCAATGTGTAGTGATTTGTCCTTTCATCTATATCTACAATTATAGAATACAGAAACGAAGGGTTTATCCTGTTTTCCTTGCATTATCATAGCAAGTTAGCAAACATTAGAGCTTTCGTGTATCAGAAAATAAGAACGAGCACTTTCGCTTATACAAAACACCTGTTGCCTTTACCGTTTGCTTTGTGTTGTTTGTTGAACTCTATGTTATGTTCAGGCAAAAGATTTGCTGAGCAACTTGTCGTTGTAGTACAGTGCACGGGGTTCCCACGCGCCACTTATCCGTGCAATTTAGGCTCGAGCTTCCTTAACCATATGGCCAGTAGCCTGTCATTCACTTGTTGGTTATTTAATATGCTTCCAGTCTAATTTAGACTGCACTGCACAGAGAAGCAGTGGAGACACGCAGTTGAAACGTGAAAAAAACGCCATTTGGTTGGGAGCAGATGGTTGGCTTGGGGGCTGTCCGCGTCTAAAGGCGTGTCGTGCCCTTCAGAGAGAATCCCCGAGGGCTCCCTTGTATTCAAAATCAATGAAAATTAAAGCGCAGAGAAAAGATGAATAGTCAGACCTCGAGTCCCGTCTTTGTTCGTCGCAGCTACTGGTGGGCAGGAGTTAAACTACAACAGCCCCCTATAGAAACACTTAAGTTAAACAGTCTCTCCATAGTCCGCCTCCAGAAAGGAGGAGGAGTACGAAAGGGAGCTTTCTGCTTGATTTAACCAAGACAGAATCGCGTGGCATAAATTATGTTTGAAAAGAATAAACGAAGTGGGCATAAATCCAGGAGATTTCACTTTGCCTTTCAGTTACGCTTTGCTGCAGTAATCGCGAAATGTGTGCTACGTCAATATGAAGAAGTGTCTAGAGGAGTGTGATGATCGAAAGTGCGGGACGTGCCATTGGTCAGCTGGAAGATGTAGCGGAGGGATCAAATAATGATGGTGATGTTTGGGGGAACCCAGAGCTGGTACTGGTACCTGTGAGCAACTATCAGAGTAGGTGATGTAAATTAGAGGCAGCACATTGAAATATAAAATGTTTAATCTTAAATAAGTGCATTAAATTTGGGCTTTGGTGATAGCCTACTTACAAAGTAGGCCATGTTGTTGTTTACAATGTACAGTTGGCTGAAGAAGTTTCATAATAACGTTTTATTTATATGTATATGTATTCATACCATTCATGTTTTTGTCTTAAACGTACTGTAATAAATGTGTTAATAAGTTAATATGTCTCTGCCTATGTAAACAAAGTAAGCACACACACACACACACACACACACACACACACACACACACACACACACACACACACACACACACAAAACATGGGTCCCCAAAGTACTGCTGACTGGTGGGTTAAAAATTCAAATGCAGTTGCATGCCACCAGAATGAAAACGGCGAGTCGTTTCAATTAACGTCCTAATAAAGACCACCCTGACACACGGAGACACAAAACGCACACGCGGGGACATGCGCACATGCGCACAGACCACAGGTCTGCTTACGTCAATTATTTTCATAACTACAATGGGGGGAAAAACATTTTAGAGAATACGCTCTAAGACGTGTATAAGCCATTCAGTGATACATGAAACGGAGAAGTTTAGTTCGGCCTCTATCTGCGCCTGATAGAGCTGGGCTCCTTCACAAAGTGGAGACATTGTTGTAGGGAGGACAGCGCGCGCCGAGGGGACCTCTTTCTCCCGAGGGGAGCAGGTGCTGCCTGAATTACCATACAGCTGAGAGCACAAAGAACAAACTTATTCTTCCCTCACACAATAACAAAGTGCCTTAATGACAGCCACGCGAACGACACACACCAGTTTAGTTTTTACTGCGTATCTTAGGCATATATGAAAGAAAAACTTAAATTTTAAGAAACACTGTACATTGAGCGCAAAAAAACACAAAAATGGTCAGAAGTAGACGACGTCTCAGAGACGACTCTAAACCAAGTCGAATAACGAATATTCTCACTGGCCTTTTGGTTAAACCTTTACATAATGAAATCAAACTTTTCTGCCTCCACTTTTAAAATGTGTAAACAGTTTAATGGTTGTCTATAAAATGCCAGTTCAGATGCTTTTAATCGGTTATTTCCCACCATTATGAGTGAACTGAACGCCTATTCGAATTTTACTTAAAATTATGTCCACCAGTTTAATTAGTTAATTTGGCGAACTAAGCTCTCTAGAATATTATCAGTTTTTAGACGACTCTGATATAATCGATCTAATACTAATCTCGTACTACCTTGATTGCTTAATCTCTGAACCATGAGTACTGGTTCTTCTAAAGGAATGAGCAATGCAGATACGATATGTGATGTAATTTGTGGGTTTATGCCTGGATGTGTAGGATTCTTCTGGTTGAGTTTTTTTCGTATATGTAAATGAGATTTTTTTTCCCCTCTCTCCTTTTTAGTGGGGAAGGGTTGCACATTTTACAGCTCAGTGACCATTTGGCGATCTTTTGGGGGGTGGGTGTGTGGAGGGGTAAAAGTGCCCCTTTGTGGCAACTCCAGCCAGATTGGGGAGTAGCTCATTTGCATGTCATTACCCTAGCGAGCGCACTCTATATAACGGGCAGCAGGCGGAGAGGGACGTTAGACACCCGCGCAGTCCCTCACTCACATGGAATCAACAGCATCGCAGGAAAGTAGTTCTGGATGAGTACAAAATCCGCACTAAATAAATCAACGGAAAATAAACAACACAGGCGCAACCCTGTAACTGGGTGACATTCACTTCTTTATCTACATGTGGAAAGCGCAAATGAACTGGACGTATTGACATCGCGGAGTACACCCTTTTCTGTGAAAGCTGGAATTTAATTATCCACAACTTTGCAAGAAAGGACCTACATGGCCTATAGAAGACGATAGAGTGTATTAAAACATCAACAGCTAAAAAGAAGTCACAAAGTAAAGGTTTTTTTGGAATCTAGATGACTTTTTGAGCAAACCAACCGTGGAAGTAAAACATCTTTACCACCATGGAGCGACTTATGATAGCTACCATTATTTGTGTCATGCTAAGCCAGGTAAGGAAAGTTTGTCACTATGTGGTAATTTATGCCTACAGGAGAAATTATTTATTCAAAATAATTGTATTTTTGTCTCTAGGGTTTTTGCTCTGGAGTTTTCGAATTGAAGTTGCAAGAGTTTCTCAACAAGAAAGGAGTTCCAGGCAATGCCAACTGCTGTAAAGGTGGATCCGTAACAGGGATTCAATGTGAATGCAAGACATTTTTTAGAATTTGCCTAAAACATTACCAAGCTAACGTGTCCCCGGAGCCACCATGCACATACGGCGGGACGGTTACCCCTGTCCTCGGATCAAACTCCTTCCAGGTTCCTGAAACCATTACAGACAGCTCGTTCACTAACCCTGTTCAGTTCCCCTTTGGATTTACGTGGCCGGTGAGTGACTATATAAAGATGAAAATTATAACAGAAATTCATTAGAGGCACGCTTGTTTGCACTTTAGAAATGTATCGTTTAAATTTTAAGGACACTCGCTAAGCATCATTATGTCAAGCTGCTCAAGCAAGGTCAATTCAAGCGGGATTGACAAATGTTGTTGGGGTGGGAAACTTCACATCCCCTGGGATGGTATACCATTGGCAGCCCAGCGTGAAATTCCGAAAGCTTTCATTTTACAGCAGTAAGGAAGTGTGAATTTGGGGAAATAGAGTGTGAATCCCAACACTATCACACTTCAATCTGTCCTTACCTTCCTTTATGGACAACAGAAGGTCATACGAATGTGAAGGTAGCAATTACTTATTTTTAACTTTTCGCCCTAGGGGACATTTTCGCTAATTATTGAGGCAATGCACACGGATTCCATTGAGGATTTATCAACTGGTAAGAAAAAAATGAACGTTTTAAACAGACATGATGCTCTTTATTTTATGAAGAAATTGTAAATTAACGATTTGTTATCCTTTTAAGAAAATCCGGAGCGTTTGATCAGTCGCATGAGCACCCAGAGGCACTTGACGGTGGGAGAGGAGTGGTCCCAAGATCTACAAGTGACCGGCAGGACGGAGCTGAAGTATTCTTATAGATTTGTGTGTGATGAGCATTACTACGGCGAGGGCTGCTCGGTGTTCTGCCGACCGCGGGATGACGCCTTCGGCCACTTCACCTGTGGAGAGCGCGGAGAGATCGTTTGCAACTCCGGCTGGAAAGGACAGTACTGCACTGAACGTGAGTAGCCTGAATACTAAGAATGTCCTTTTTTGAATATCCACAGGTGACAGATGTAAAAGTATTCCAATAGTTTATTCAAACGATATCTCAGAAAAAGATTTACTTAATTACGTAAATGCTTATTGAAATACTCCGTCAAGTACTTTTCCAAACGAGGACGCTTGGCAAATAATGGCACGCGTGCCATAGATGAAACGTAATGCCTGATTGGCTACTTGGCAGAGAGCTTGGTGTTGATTGGCTGAGAGCGGTGAGGTATTGTTGTTGGAGGGCAGCTGCTGAGTGAGGGAGGACAATGGAGCAGCTGTCCTGCACTGGCACCATGTACACCAGCTGTCCACCCTTATCTACAGCCACTCTGGGACATTACAGGGAGGGGTTGTATGAACCACAGTGAAAAGGGGACTTCTGACCCACGGTTAAGAGAAAATGTGCTTTTGTTTGTAAACCTTTTGTACGGCTGCAACTGTGTTAAGCAGGGTATCTTTCCCAGGACGATGATAGGAGGCTTATTTTTCTAGGCTCCTATGGATCAACTAGTTAACTGGATAAATGATTTAGTAGTAATATGTTTTCTCAAAATCACCTGTGACTGTGCCTGAAAAATAAGAAAAGCTTCAGGAAAGTTGCCCTAACTGTATGGACATTTCTCTCAACAGCGATATGTCTGCCGGGGTGTGATGAGGAGCATGGGTTTTGTGACAGACCCGGCGAATGCAAGTACGTACACGAAAAGGCTCTTTTGGCCATTTTTCTTTGCGTCATAAATATTTATCGTTTGCATTGAGGGCAAGTTCTGATCCGGCTTGTGTGTTGTTTTAGATGCCGAGTTGGCTTCAGTGGAAAGTACTGCGATGACTGTATTCGTTATCCCGGCTGTTTACATGGTACCTGCCAGCAGCCATGGCAATGCAATTGTCAAGAAGGCTGGGGCGGCCTCTTCTGCAACCAAGGTGAATCTTGTTTACAAATGTTAATAGCACTATTTTCATACACAACCAGCACAATGCTCCTGTGTATGTTTTTAGTAGAATATAGAAATGCAGGGAACTTATCTTTTATTTTGTGTTTCAGATCTTAATTACTGCACTCACCATAAACCGTGTGAAAATGGGGCCACGTGCACCAACACGGGTCAAGGCAGCTACACGTGCACCTGCAGGCCTGGTTTCACAGGGGCGAGCTGTGAAACGGAGGTCAACGAATGCTCCGACAACCCCTGCAGAAACGGAGGAAGCTGCACTGTGAGTGTTTGGTTCTGGAATATCTGAAATTTGACCACAGAGATGATTCGCAGCTCTTTGTATTACTGTACTGTTCTCTTCCTTTCATTCGCATTTCCTCTAAAGACTTTTTCTCCTTTATTTTGTCTTTGGGTCTCACAGGATCTTGAGAACACGTATAACTGTGCATGTCCCCCTGGCTTCTACGGACGAAACTGTGAACTGAGTGCCATGACGTGTGCGGATGGCCCCTGCTTCAACGGGGGACGCTGTGCTGATAATCCTGACGGAGGATACTTCTGTCAGTGTCCCGCGAGCTATGCAGGCTTTAACTGTGAAAAGAAGATCGATCACTGTAGTTCCAATCCATGCTCAAATGGTAAATTGAACATTTGATTCAAGAGAATTTCAGCTTTGGTTCCTAATTTGAGACAGAATGACAGGGAAGCAGGAATCATTTTTATCAAATAACACTTTTCAACCTTTCACCCCTTCCCCAGGTGCCCAGTGTTTGGACCTTGTGGACTCCTATCTCTGTCAGTGTCCAGAGGGGTTCACAGGAGCTCACTGCGATGACAACATCGATGAGTGTGCTGGTTACCCGTGTCAGAATGGGGGAACCTGCCAGGATGCCCTCAGCGACTACACCTGCACCTGCCCTCCTGGATACGCTGGCAAGAACTGCAGCACGCCGGTCAACAAGTGTGTGCACAACCCGTGTCACAACGGGGCAACTTGTCACGAACGGGACAACCGCTACGTGTGCGCCTGCGTTTCTGGATACGGAGGACGTAATTGCCAGTTCTTGCTCCCTGAACATCCTCAAGGACAGCCTGTTGTGGAGGGCGCCGATAAAAGATACTCCGACGATGAGCACGATAACGCGTTTCCTTGGACGGCGGTCTGTGCTGGGATTATTCTGGTCCTCGTGCTGCTCCTCGGCTGTGCTGTCTTGGTTGTGTACGTTCGCATCAAACTACAGCAAAGGAATCAGCAGGGCGATGGCCAAAATGAAAGCGAGACCATGAACAACCTGACCAACAACTGCAGCCGTGAGAAGGATTTGTCCGTCAGCATTATTGGCACCACACAAGTGAAGAACACTAACAAGAAGGTGGACTTTCAGAGTGACGCTGCTGGCGTGGAGAAGAATGGTTACAAGACTCGCTATTCGTTGGTGGATTATAATCTGGTTCATGAACTGAAACCGGAGGATGTGGGGAAAGAGGACTCTGAGAGAAGCGAACCAAACTGTGAGGCGCTTGTCTCCGACTCACTCGAAAAGCACAGAAAACATTTAAAAAGGTAAATGTTGTGAAATATCTGTCAAAAATAACTGTTTGGTAGACAGTTAGGTAACTGGGTTTTTATATTCTTTGTTTAATCTTCTTATATTTTAATTTCAGTGAGGCTTCAGAGAAATGTCCAGAATCTATGGAAAAAGACACAAAGTACCAGTCTGTTTTTGTAATATCAGAAGAGAAGAATGAATGTATTATCGCAACTGAGGTGAGTTTATCCATCGGCTGCCGGAAACATTTCAGTTTGCAGTGTGTTATGCAACTATCAGAAAAAAAACCATATCTCCCCTTTTATGTTTTGCAGGTGTAATGCCACAACTGAGCTGTGGTCCATCCCGTCCTCGGCTCCACGGGAGGGTTAACTCCAGTGAATGCTGCTCAAACCAGAAGGAAGGTTTCCTTCATGTGTCTGCTGCTGTGTGACCTATGTTGAATGGTGATATTCAGAATGAGCTGGTTCTCAACTGAAGCACAGTGACTGCAGAAAAAAGGATGTTGGGCCATACTGGCCATACTGGGCCATACTGGCTTGCGCTCTCAAAGTTTGTTTCCCAGGAATGTGTCAAGTGGACTTGTTGCACATCCTGTAGGGAGAGTGTCTTTTTTTTGTACCTCATTGCACTATGGAGGGTTGCTTTTAAAAAAAAAAAATATTGTATTTAATATTCAAGTGAGTTGATTACTGTGTGAGTATGCACTGACTTCAGTGTCTGTTTAAGTTCTCTGATCCGTTGCATAGGTCAGGAGAGGTGAGGGGAAAATACCGCCATCCATACGTTTTTGTAAAGTTGTAATCTTTTTTTATTTAAATGTTATTTGTGATTCCTTTGTTTGTGGGTTTTTTTTTTGTGAAGTAAAGTTTGATATAATTTAATCTTTTCCTCATTTTGCAGATCTGTATATTGTATATAAGGCACTTCGGGTCATTGTGACTGTTTTCCTACAGTAATGTATTTAAATGTGTTGATAAAAACTTATGGGAAGTTTTTTATAAGTGTTTCTCATGAAGAAAATCACCTTAATATTTTTCCAAATAAATGCTGTATGAAATATGACCAAAAGACTCCTGTATTCTAGATTGTATAATTATACATATTGTGACACTATTTGGCTAATAAAGTAATAGGTTTTTTTTTTTTCAGGTCATTCTGGTTTCAGATTTCAGATGAAGTACAACTGTAATTTTCTATATTTTGTAGACCTACTTATAAGAATGTAAATATAAGCATTCTGAACTGAACTAGACAGTTTGGCCGTGGTCTGAAAGTTAGTACGTTGTTTGCCTCTGCAATAACAAATGGGTTATGAAAACAGCTCTACGTTGTCTAAGCATCAGCTGAACATAAACAAAGATGCCATCAAGCATTAACCATGTGTATAAGGACCAAAAACACACTAGCAGAGTTGCTCAACACATACCTGTAGCCAGCTGTACAGTTCACACAGAAGAAGCAACCTTAACTATATGTCCTTATGTGAGATGGGAACATAGCCAGATTGCATTAGACTAGGTCAGATGAAATATGAATTATCTGCATGAATATCTTGATTGATTACGTGTGTGTCAGTAACTGAACAAGGGCAGTTGGTTTTATGCCAAACTTTTGATTATGAAAGAAGTTCACACATTTTAGAAATTAAGATACAACAGAAGCAGTGCTCTTCAGTACCTACAATACGTCCAATCCCTCAGGAATTATTGCAATTCTTCATAAATCATATTAGTATATATACTGAAGAGCATTAGTGATCAACCAATAATGATCAATGAAATGTTTATCCTAACAGTATCACCTGTCATGATCTTGATATAAATTATAGCACATGATCCCACATTATACAACCAAAATGTTGTCATAGACCATTCCAACACACACACATACACACACACATATCAGAATATACATATATATATATATATATATATATACACAGTGCTTAATTTGTAAATCAAACGATGCCGGAACGCAAACAGCGGACAACATAAAATGTTACCGGATCGAGGCAGACAGTTACCGGAACGTACGCTTCAAAATTAAAGAGTTCCCGGATCCTGTTCCGGCAGGATCCGGCTCAAATTAAGCCCTGTATATACAGTGGGGAAAATAAGTATTTAGTCAGTCACCAATTGTGCAAGTTCTCCCACTTAAAAAGATGAGAGAGGCCTGTAATTGACATCATAGGTAGACCTCAACTATGAGAGACAAAATGTGAAAAAAAATTGAGAAAATCATTTTGTCTGACTTTTAAAGAATTTATTTGCAAATAATGGTGGAAAATAAGTATTTGGTCACCTACAAACAACCAAGATTTCTGGCTGTCACAGACCTGTAACTTCTTTTTTAAGAGGCTCCTCTTTCCCCCACTCATTACCTGTATTAATGGCACCTATTTGAAGTCGTTAACAGTATAAAAGACACCTGCCCACAACCTCAAACAGTCACACTCCAAACTCCACTATGGTGAAGACGAAAGAGCTGTCGGAGGACACCAGAAACCGAATTGTAGGCTGGGAAGACTGAATCTGCAATAGGCAAGCAGCTTGGTGTGAAGAAATCTACTGTGGGAGCAATCATCAGAAAATGGAAGACCTACAAGACCACTACTAATCTCCCTCGATCTGGGGCTCCATGCAAGATCTCAGCCTGTGGGGTCAAAATGATCACAAGAACGGTGAGGAAAAATCCCAGAACCACAAGGGGGGATCTAGTGAATGACCTGCAGAAAGCTGGGACCAACGTTACAAAGGCTACCATCAGCAACACACTACGACGCCAGGGACTCAGATCTTGCAGTGCCAGACGTGTCCCCCTGCTTAAGCCAGGCACGTCTGAAGTTTGCTAGAGAGCATTTGGATGTTCCAGAAGAGTATTGGGAGAATGTCATATGGTCAGATGAAACCAAAGTAGAACTATTTGGTAAAAACACAACTCGTCGTGTTTGGAGGACAGTGAATGCTGAGTTGCATCCAAAGAACACCATACCAACTGTGAAGCATGGTGGTGGCAACATCATGCTTTGTGGCTGTTTCTCTGCAAAGGGACCAGGACAACTGATCTGTGTACATGAAAGAATGAATGGGGCCATGTATTGTGAGATTTTGGGTGCAAACCTCCTTCCATCAGCAAGGGCAATGAAGATGAAACATGAGGAGATCTGCATGGAGGAATGGGCCAACATACCAGCAACAGTGTGTGCCAACCTTGTGAAGACTTACAGAAAACGTTTGACCTCTGTCATTGCCAACAGAGGATATAAAACAAAGTATTGAGATGAACTTTTGTTATTGACCAAATACTCATTTTCCACCATTATTTGCAAATAAATTCTTTAAAAGTCAGACAAAATGATTTTCTCAAATTTTGTTTCTCATAGTTGAGGAGGCATCTGGTTCCGGCGATGTGAACCATCCTTTGTGTGGGATTAGCGGTCACCTGTCAGGAGCCACAAAGCAGAGTCACCCCCCCCCCCCCCCTTTCAACTGTTGCAACCTGGGCCTTCAGATCTCGTTTGCTGCTATATACGAGCGATTCAGGGCTGTGCCAGGGATTCCGAAACAAAACGAATTCATCCAAAACAATTAAAAGCATTCAAAGGGAATTCAGTAGGTGAAACAGCCAAAATGTTGTCACAGACCATTCCAATACACTGTTGTGATGTCCTCAACTGGGCAGAATACACACTAACTAAACAATTTAGTTTAGTGCCATTGTATGTGCAAACATGATTTAGCCTATATAGAAATGTACATGAAAAACAAAAGATTATATAAATGCAGGCATGAGTTTTTTTCATCAGGGATATAGCATGTTCCCCTAATGCTGAAGTCCACATTTGAGTAAACGCCCTAATTTATGATTCACCACTATGTAAGTGTCATTCAGAGTTCAGGAATGCAACCACCCCAGACATGTGGCTCTTTCATCAACCACACACTGAGACCCTGCTTACAACATATGAACTATGCATTGACACATTAGTCAACCAAATGGTCCTCATACCTGTGCTAGAACAATCAACAGCATTTGTCCTGTTCCAGAAAAATCTGTAGGCTTCGATATTAGAGTCTCAACCTGCTCCTTGTAAGTGCCAATTGCTTATGTGTACATACAAATGAGATAGAACAATGATGACAATTACTACACAGGTAGAGACAGAGGACGGTGTGTGACCTCCTACATTATGTCCCACAAGAGCCCCTTGACACTGATCAGGAGAGACCACCCAGACAGAAGGAGACAGTGCACCTCAGGACCCGGAGATCATCAATCATCCTCTCCGTCTTGAAGGGTGACCTCAAGACCTCTGTACCAAAGGAAGCCCATTCCAACATAAACCCACAGACCCAAGAGGGTGGCCATTTTCCTTTCTGTTTTCTAAACAATCACAAGGGCCAACACTTGTCACTCTTGAAAAAAAACAAAAAAAAAACACCAACTATAAACGTTAGGGCACTCAACGTTTACCCTCTCTCCTGCAATCAGAGTCCAGTCCAGAGTCTGCTCAGGTGGATCTCCGTCAACATCTCTGTACGACAGCAAATGATTTCAATTTGTATATATTGCAAGATCATTTGAGTTATCTGGTCATAGTCATGCGGGTAGGATTTAAATCCATATGCTGTAATGTGTTGACACTGTGTTTGTATGTAAACGTTTTATGTATGTATATTCTTGAAGACCTTTTGGGGTCTTAATGAGCTTAATGAGTTTGAAAGTCTTAGTTTTCTCATTATGTGGTTCATGGAACAAAACAATACAAAGAATAAAATAATTCAAGCTTTTGAGGATGAGTTTTAATTCATACTGCTTTCTAGAAGATTTTATCAGGGTCAAATGGCAAGTGTCTTACTGCAAAAGTTGGTTAAAATGACAAAATAGTGTGAATGCTATGACTCTGTATTTATAATCCCCACCTTACAACATGCTTTTCCAATTATAGCAATAGTCTTATTTTGATGTTTCACTTACACTTATTAACAAAAATCTCATTTTAACATCTACCAAAAGCGGCTTTTTTATTTCTTCTTATTTCTGTTCTGATCTATGTGCACTAGTCATGTTCCCATTATTAAATTTTGATAAAACAGCACCATTCAAATGTAAGTCCAAATGTAAGTAAATGTAAATAAGGTTTGAGAGGTGTTTCTGCAGTGCGTGATCCACCAGCGACCATTACCATACGGCACTAGTATATTCAGCTCCTGGCTCTTTGTGATCTAACTCTCTGTAGGTCTCCTGTGTTCTCTTTGGGGTGTGTTGGCTTTGGAAGTCTAAGCCATTTACAAGATGTTGTTATATTAAATATAAACTGATCACTGAGTCATATATACTCAGCTGTTATGTTGTCTTGCAGGCTAAATTTTATAATTACATAATTGGACAAAAATCCCTCTGCATTCACCATATTATAAACTAAGCCAAATGACAAAATCCAATTTTTTACACAACAGTCTTTAACTGCTTAATCCTACATACATATTACCTACATATTTATGTGAAACATGTAACAGTCCATATAGCGTTTTTGCAGGCCAAATCGCTCTTCATGGGAAGATGAGCACTAAAGATAGGAGAGTGTGGCAATAAGTCTTTCAGCATGGCAATAACTTCCTCTCCATCGTGGGAACTGCCCGTGACAGACAATGATTGAATTCACAATGGTGAACACAAAGGCCACCTTTGGGAGAAACCATATCCCACAGCATGCTGGGAAAGACGGGCAACAGGAGCAGATGTTGTGAGGACTATAAGTGACAGATGCGCCCAAAACAGGACGAGCCAAGGACCCATCTTCAAGTCCAGTGTGACAGAAGCAGAACGTGGAGAAGAATGGAGATCACCCAAAATAACAGAGGAGTGAAATGTGTGGAAATGGATGTTTGGGTACTTACAAGTTTGTCCTATTAGGTACGTTCTGGGTGAACATGTCATGACACTAAGAACATTTGGTAAACTTCTATTGTAGTCAGAGTGGTGTCACAACGCATGCTAGTGGTAGATGCTCACACAAAGTAAATAACCACAGCCATCTTTCACACCGATCTCTTAAGAACATCCCATTTAAAGAATGCCACAGGTAAGCTGAAATGTGAAATAGTGGGTCCCATTCATTAAAAACATAGGGTGACAGATAATTCTATATTGCATTGTATTAATTCTATACTCTATATCTATATCGCTGTCTTTTTAAACAACATAAAAGGAAAAGGCTGCATAAACTGACAGAGAGATTCTGATCTTGTGACATTAGTTTTTTCAGTTGCCCTTTTGTACAAATAATTTGTCTTGGATCAAGAAACAGGACGCAGGGAAACTCACCCAACAATGACATCAATTAGGACCACATCGATCAGTTCACCAGTGCAGAATACGTAAGTATGCGGACACAACATTTGTTTACATTTTCAAAGGAGCTCATTTTACCCTCAAAAGGCTATGAGGTACCTAAGAATAGGACATGCTTCAAAGAAACACTGTAAGAAAATGAAGCTGTCACCCAGTGATAAATGCAGTTTATTCTTTATGGATGGTATTATGGTGGCCCTGCGTGAACTAAGTTCACCCAGGGCACTGGCTGCAGCTGCTGACCGTAATGTGAGTGGTCGGTGCAGGTCACACCCTGAATACGGAGGACCATCACTGACCTGTGAAGGTCATAGCAGAAAGCACGTTGATCTAAGAGCCTCAAATCACTACTGCTCCCAAAATGACCCAAACGCTCTATAAATGGGTGGCTTGTGTGTGCATATCTATAGATGTAAAACACATTGACCACTCCAAAAAAAAAAGGGGGGGGGTGGCGGCCTGGTGGACATGCGGTTGGCCACAGAGGAGGGAGTGGGGCGTAGACCCTTTAAGACACCATCGAGGGTGATGTGTGGGAATGGGCGCCTGATTAATGAGCAGAAACACTGAATGCTCTATTCTCTTCAGATGATAATCATTATCAATGGCAGATGGGAAAAGTTGAGCTTTGCTGCTATCACTACAATGAATGACGATCCTTCAGTGCTGAGAACAAAGGATGGACGTTTACAGCCTCGTGCAGCGTTGGAAAGACACAGGGGTGGTGGTGTTTATAGGACATAGTGGTGTAGCAGCATGTGATGTTGGTAAGACACAGGGGTGGTGGTGTTTATAAGACATAGTGGTTCAGCAGCATGTGATGTTGGTAAGACACAGGGGTGGTGGTGTTTATAGGACATAGTGGTGTAGCAGCATGTGATGTTGGTAAGACACAGGGGTGGTGGTGTTTATAGGACATAGTGGTGTAGCAGCATGTGATGTTGGTAAGACACAGGGGTGGTGGTGTTTATAGGACATAGTCCTGCAGCAGCATATTGCTGTGACCTTTTTCACAAAATCACAGCAGAATAGATTTCATAGCACTGGAATGTTTATTTATTTATTTATTTTTACAAAATACACAAACTTCTCTGCAGCCTTTAACAGGAATATGTCTACTCCACCACCTACACCTAGAAGAGACAGTCCCCATCGCCATTTACGAAAATCAGAGCCGTGTGCAAACTGAATTCACTAGTCAACAAACTCCACGAAAGTGAGATGATTAAGGTGATGTCGCACCACCCTGGTCTGCATGTAAGTGACCCCCCCCCCCCCCCACCCCCCTTGTGCTGTGTGCCTGACCAAGGCTGAGGTGGCGGAGACCTCTGTCTGTGGCTCCAGACCGCCTGCTCTGTGGAGAAGTCCGTAGGCTGCTTCACCGCTGCAGCGGACAGATGGCAGGCACCACCTGTTAATGGTCGGAGGAGCATTGCTCCATCCCTGCCCTGGTAACTGCCGGCCTGCGCATGCCCTCTCTACCTCACGCCCCCCCCCCCCCCAAATGGACATGGCAGGCCTTAGCCCAGTACTTCTCCACTATGTAAATAACCAGACAGAGATGGTCTACTTTCATCTGAATATGAATAGAATGAGAGGAGGTGGCCCAGAGGCGAAGAGAAAGGGTGTGTGTGTGTGTGTGTGTGGGGGGGGGGGGGGGGGGGGGGGGAGGGGTGGCATCCCCTCCCTACAGACTTCATTATGAAAACAAAACTCAAAATCAAAACATCCCTTGCATCCATTTGTTACAAACTTTACTTCTCTAAACATATCTCTAGTATGGACCAAATGTTTTTGTACTCACTGAGAACTATCACAGGACACCTTGAGTATTAAAACGTTGAGAAGAGGCTAAATAAGGTTTCACACATGGGCAACACACACTTTACGTGGGCTGCTATAGGTCAGAGGCATACAGACAAGCCCCACCCATTTTCAAATGTTTAGTCCTACAGGAAAAAGTGAAAATAGTGCTAAATACATTACACTCAAGCTATTTAACACAAACTAATACATTTGTGTAGATTCAATTAATAATCTAAAATTAGTACTCAAAATGAATACAGTCTAAACTATACTGTATACATTTGAATGAAAATATTCAACAGTCTATGTATTGCATATTTTCTGGGCATTTTGATAAATCTTCCAGCCTAACAAGATCAAAGATGGACAAATCAAGAAATAATTGTCACAATCAGTATAATTGTAAAACCATGATAATTGCCTACCCATCATTGATAAGGGCTGTTGTTCACCTAGTTTTATTGACTGGTTATTTAATCCTCTATAGTCCAGCCTCTCTGATGTCCCAGAAGAGACGATAATTGCTAGATTTTGTTTCATTTAATTTCAATTATGGTTTTACAGCACTTTCCAAACTGACGTCCCAGAAGAGACGATAATTGCTAGATTTTGTTTCATTTCATTTCAATTATGATTTTACACAGTAGCGAACCGTGACCTTTAAACTTGGGCCCGCTACCCCCCCCCCCCCCCTCCCCCCCGAAATTTTTTTTTTCCTTTCTTAATAAACTAAATAAAGAAAAACTGAGACGACAGTACAGCTTTAAAAACGCAATAAACAATAATATCTGTACTAGATAACATCTTAAGCAAAATAAGTTTCCAAACAAAATAAGGTTCACAGCTCCGTGGTTCTCGGAAGCGGAATATGTAAACAACGCGCACGAGGACGTCAAAGGGATGAATCGAAACTAGCTAGCGATGGTGCTAACGACAGCTAGCGTCGCCACAGCGGGCGGAAATTATCATACAGTTAAGCCCGCCCACTAAGAGAGAAGATATGATTGGTCAATTTTGCTGTCATTTGAAACTGGTATTGCGCTGAATTATAACTGCCAGGCCCTCTGTAAACGAACAGCGGGCATCACAGTCCTGATAGGGGGAGACACAGGCTCACAGGCTTCCACTCAACCCCTCACCTTCCAACACAGATTGAATAGACACGGGTGAATATTTTATTTGCTTATATTTTTGTAATTGTTTAGATGTCGAATGTCAAACTGTAAGTAGATAAAATAAAATTGGATAATTATATATATAATGCTTTAAGAATATTTTAGGCCCTCTGAGAGGGCGTAGAGGGCCCTGACGGTTCCCCACTGATTTTACAACACTTTCCAAACACATGGGACATGCAGGAACTATACAGTTTGCATACTGTATTACTATGGCGACTTGCTTAAGATACAATGAAGACCATCAGAGATCATATAAAGGTATCTCATTCAGCATAAACACATAGCAATATTCCTATGTTACATGTTAAATCTTTACAGCCCCCTTTAATAGAACAACTTAATAACAAAGCCAGAACTTAAACATCCCTAAGTCTAAAAAGTTTTTTTTATGTTCAAAAAGGTTCATTAAAGCTACTGAAGAAAAAAAACATGCCCTTTAACCTTAAGCATGTTGAAAGATTAGAAGGTGTTTAAGTACACGTGTTTTTATGCATCATCTGAAGTTTCCGGACATGTGCAGGTGGCCACTGTGTTTTTGAAAGTTCTTTCTCCACAGTATTTGCAGGTTACATGTTTACCTGTCTCAGCAGGACTTGAACTCATGACCTTGTCACCACTGCGTCTTACTCTACATGGTAAGTGTCAGGAGCACAATCACAGACAGCATCAGATCATCACCGAAAGCGTGGAATGAAGATGGGAACACGTAATCACGTGTGGAGGACAGCGCAGTGAAAACGATCACGCTGTTTTTTACATTATATATGTCAATTGTATTTGACTTGGTTTTAGTCTTAAGCACTGAAACTTTCATATTGCGTTGTTATCATATTCGCTAGTGCAAGTTGAAGCAAAGAAAGACCAAAACCTGAATACGTTTATGTGGACAAAGATGACCACTACCTTAAACACAGGTATCTATCTTCTCGTCTTCTCTGATGAGTTCATTGGAATGTTAAAACAAAGAGCACAGATTCTGTGGAACGCTAATGCTAGCTAGTTAACTCACAGGACAAAGTCCACATAATTTTGCATGTATTCATCACAGTCATCATGAAGTGAGATGATAAACATGTTCATCATCATTTGGGAGAAATGATCACTGCTGCTCTAATAGAGATGCTCATCGATGCAGTGTCCTGCTATTTGAAAAAAATAAGAAATCAAGAAATCTTTTCCTCTAAAATTAAACAGTATTGTAAATAATGAAAACCCCCCAATGGATCTTAATAGGGTTTCTTGGTTTTGGTAAAGTTTCAAATTGTAAAACAGGATGGGTTTTGGGAAATCCTTCCATGTGATGTCTTTTCCAAGCACCTCTCCTGTTTGCGTTAAACCAAGGCATTCTTGTCCAAAATGGGTGATGGAACAACAAACAACAAAACTTCCTTTTGTGGTAGAAAAACAGCGTTGCTGATTAAGATAGCCGTGCTGAAGAAATACTGCACTCTACCACGGCTGCCGGAGCAGGAAACACTGCCTGCTTCCTCCCCGAGACCCAGAAAGAACTAAAAACAAAACAGACTTGAATTTGGATTAAGAGATTATTACTCGCATTAGTTCAGCTAAACTACATGCATTTGTTTCCAGCATCTATTTGCCTTGACATGAGGATGCACTGAAAATGCACGAACAGGATAAAACTGGTTACACTTCTTATTTACACCGAACTTCATTTAAACCAAAATTGTCTTGGTGCGACAAATGCAAACTGGGCTAAAGCAGCAGACCGAGGGCTTGCTGATGTTTGAGGGTGATCACCTCCATGGTGCCTGGAGCGGGAGGCCCATTACGAAGAACCCGTGTCAGAGTGGATCAGGCTGCTGCTCTCTCCGATGCAGGTCTGTTGTTCTGCAGAACCTCCACTGGCTGCCAGGAGGGATGAACATTAAAGCACTCGCAGGTCCGCCGAGGGCCGCCGGCCTTCCTAGATGCCGCTTAATGGGCAGCGGAGTGGCGAGCCAACGCCACACGCACCGGAAGTGTCATTTATGAGATTTCATTGGTTCAAGAACGAGCCGGAGTCAGAGGTCAGCCGCTCGGAGAGCCGACCTGCTGACAGGTTGACCGTTCATGGGGGGCTAACGAGAGTGGTCGGCCAAGTGGACGCAACAAAAGGAGACGGATTACACGGACTCATTTGTTGACCGGGATCAATAACACTGCGTTCAGCACCGGGCCGGCAGAGGGTTCTGTTCACCAAACGTCTCACGCATGCTTTTTCTCTGCACGTCACACACACTGGCCTGAGACCCCCCCCCACTCATCGATTTTGTGACTCTTCACATGCTGGGCTTACACAAGACTCCGCCTCCTTTTGGTGGGAAGTCAACTTTGTAGGAATTTTCTTTGAGGGGGTTGGAGCAGTTAACCATGAACAATGAAAAAGAACATTAACTCATACATTAGGTTATCCACAGACATGTTAATGACATATTCGTGTGTGTTGATATCTGCACAGACCACGCGTGCCCACCCTGGCTATAGCTGCCTGCCTCCTCACACCACTGAGGTCTGGCCAGTAGTTTTAAGGAAGTGCATCAGAGCCTACAGGAAGCCCGTTGCCAGTATCCGCCCTCTATCTACTGCACAGAGAAAGGGGAAAAGACACGCTAAAGTAAACAGAGCTGCAGCCATAAAGTGTCTGATTAAACCTGACACAATGTAGAGAGTATTTACGTTTGCGCCCCGGCATGCTGATTGATCACTGTTTGGTTTAATGACATCAGTTTTTTTTGTTTTGTTTTTGGTATTTTAAACTGAGAGAAACATCTCTGAGTTAGTGAGGCAGAGCCTGAAACAGAACTTCAAAAAGAAGGAATGAGCCCGTGAGGCCGGAGGAGTCGGTCCAGTTCACCTCCTGTCTGGTGCCTCCCCGTTCGGCTGGCACTTCACGGCAGGGAGCACTCCAGCCGCCCGAGAGGTCCGTCAGGGGTGCAATAGACAAAAAACCTCATTTGTCCTCATTTTATATGACATTAAAACGTTATTTTATCAGTAAAAGATTAACACAAAGGGCATGAAAATGCAAATGTGTAATGTGATACAGTGGTGGCAGGTCGACTGCGAAGGGATGGATTACAATGAATGAATAATCAATTCATAAAATGTTTCCATTTCATTAATCATTCTGCTGTCAGACTATACAACCAACACTGCCCCAAAACATAAACAGAAGACTGTAATTTGTAAATAATGTATACAATTTTCTTTTTTCGTAACCCGTTATAATTTATCGGAACTTTGTGCAATATTCTTTAAACTTGCAAAGTAATTTTACTAACTCTGTAACACCACAATTTCCCCATGTGGGATAATAAAAGGCTATCTTATCTTATCTTAATCATTCATCTTTACCACAGTTTTGTACTTTAAAATATTCCAACAGTTCCTGCAATTGATTTAATTTTATCGATTGGTTAAGAATAACTCATAACAGATATTCTAAAGAGTCTAAAGAGAGGAAACCAGTCCTGACTGTGTTATTGTTGAAAGCCTCACAAAGATTCCTTTAGGTTAGGATTAACGCAATGTAATGGTGACGACACTTTGGTTTAATTACTCATGACTCTGACTCTTGACTCTGAGATAGAAGGTGCCATTCCAGGAGTTATGCTGCAGGTTGTAAACTATTGGGTCCATGATAATCCTGTCATTTCAAGGTCCTTTTCAGCATTATTATCAGTCAAGCCAAACAGAACCGTGTAAGGCCATGTTTTGACTTCATTGGAAATAAGCAGCAGCATGACATTGAGGAGACTGACACACAGACATACCACAGAGAACAATTTACCTACTGCTATGAACCATCACCATTAGCTATTCCAGAAGCTAAGTGAAATTAGCTAACTAATACAAGATAACTTATCTATTAAATAACTATTAGTAACATTACTTAGCCAACTAGCCCTTCTTGCTATACAGCTATATAAAAAATAGTTGTTGCTAAACACACATAACTAGATACCAACTTCAATATACTGACACTAACTTTGATATGCAGAACGTGACCACCTTAATGTGAGACCCTAAAATACTACAGGACCGTGTGGGTGCCTGAAGACCGTGAACACTGCAGTGACATCCTCCAGAAGGGCCAGGATGTAGGCCTCATTTCCCATTGGTCCTTCTCACTGGACTAGCATTGGGTGACGCAGCAGTCTAGAAACTCTGGACACTTGAGGGGCGGAGCCTTCTGTTTGGAATTCAGCACAGATGAAAGATCTGTGACATTTCTAAAGTGACTAAATTAGATTTTGGAGATAGACATCTCAATGTTGGTGTATGGATTAGTGCCAGTGCTGTAGACTTTTGGCTTAATTGTCTCAAATCCCCTTCATGGCTTCTAAAAGAAGTTTCTCAGTCTTCACAAATTCCTGGAAATGTCATCAGGCAGATGGTCTCCATCGTTTTAACGCTGAACAAATCATCCAATGTCTGCGTAGATCACCCTCATCCTGGAACACATCAGCCGTCCGGACAGACATGCTTTAAATCAGGGTTCAACTGAGAAGTGCCGTCAAGCAAATGTTCTCTAATTATTTATATTGACTTTTATTCTGGAGAACCAACTGATTTGGGAACATACTAGTCGTATATAATACAGTAATCAGCATGATCCCATTATTCTGGGGATCATTGTAAGTATGATTGTGTTTATATATTTGTTGGTCAAACATTGTAAAAGATGAAGGCTCCTCTTCGGTTCTTAGCACATGATCACTCTTGGATGCCAAAAACAACAGCAATAATGAAACCTGGCAGAGGAAGCATCATTTCTAAAACCCATAAATCCCTTATGGACTACAGACATTTAGTCTTTAGAGAGACGTGATGTAAGCTGTGAAGGGAGAAACAGAATCCAGAACACCGCAAAAGCTGCACTTACTTATGATCACTCGTTATTTATCTTTCTGGACTTACTTAATTATTTTTCTGGATAAAAATCTTGGTATGGCACATGGAAGGTTGACTGAGAGACCGTGTGTGCACCGACACTTAATTCTCTAAGCTAGACACACATCAGACAGACAGCACAGTTGGATGTTAGCTATTCCAGTCCAGAAGGGACTGCCCAAATGATTAGTCAGGAACAAGACAGCTTCCTTGGAATCTGTGCCCGTTTCCCATTTGTCAGGGCAGAGAATGAGCTTTTCCTCACTCGGACCGCTTCCCTCCAACATCCTGAGTCCACCCTTTCCATGCACGCCCGTTACCAACTTAACCGTTTCAACACCCCAGAGGAAACCACGAGGAAACTGCCTGCTCACCGGGGGACGTCGCCTCTGCCCACCTCTGTGCTCTGTTTAGTCAACGCTTTTGAAGCTTTGAAGACTACACGACTGTTTTTGTACTCAATGACACGCAAAGGGTTGTGCGCGATTAATCGTGCTGATTTGTAGACCTATGAACAAGAAAAAATAAAGATTTGTGAGTTATGAAATTTAAACAGAAAAATACTTAAAATTTTAGATCAGCTTTGTGTCTAAAAGCTCCAATGTTTTTAATATACTTCTGTATTTAATGTGTCCTAAATAATTTAACAAGACTTTGCCTAGGTGATCAAGAGCTAATGTTACGGTAACAGATGGACAATCCAGTAAAAGGGCAAAGGTAAAAAAAAAACATGAATTTATGACAAATATTTATTTGATAAATTGCTATTTGGAAAAAAAAAAACTGAAATAAAAAAAGAAAATATGTATAGGAGAGTAAATTCATTTCCAACTTCGAAGATGGACATATAGAGGAAAAATATTTGAAACTGTAAAAAAATGCTGAGGTAGGAGGTTCTGGAGTGTGTAGTAGGGTCTGGAGTGTGTAGCAGGTTCTGGAGTGCATAGGAAGTTCTGGAGTGTGTAGCAGGTTCTGGAGTTTGTAGGAGGTTCTGGAGTGCGTAGGAGGTTCTGGAGTGCGTAGGAGGTTCTGCAGTGCGTAGGAAGATCTGGAGTTTGTAGGAGGTAGGAGGTTCTGGAGTGCGTAGGAGGTTCTGGAGTTTGTAGGAGGTTCTGGAGTGTGTCCCACATCCTGGTCGGTTCCAGACCAGAGTTCCAGCTCATTCGGTTTATAAAGTGGAAGGTTTAATGAAGTAGCATGCGAGGGAATGCGGGGAACAGTTCTCTGTGCACAGATGGCCCTTTGTAACTCCTGACACCTGCCAGCTGCTGGCCCTTCAGAATGATGGCGCTGGGGGTGGGGGGGGGGGGGGGGACACCCTCTCTTCTAAGCTGCCTACAGTGGCTGAGGTTGACCCCTTGACCCCTGGTGTCAGACAGGGCCAGCGAATGTTTTCTCTCTTCCCAGTGGGTCTCCAATTCTTGTCTATGGTCCCTTACAATCCCCATGGTGGGCTGGGAGTCTGCCTCTTCAGGCTGCTCAGTCCAAATCTGCTGAAGATTAGATGGCCAGTACTCCAGTGTTCATGAACTTGTTTGAGCCACACATCAAAACACTGCACTTATAACGTGTGTTTACGCACATAAAGGAATAAACTAAAGATTGTATAGAGTATTTAAAGATGAAGAGATTACAGCAGATAGAACCTAAAATGCACAAACAAACCCAACAGCCATGATTTCTAAAGAGGGACGTGATGCGATTACTCATCCCAATACTGGAAGGCTACTGCAGTGCGCAATGTTCCAATAAGTGGCTAATGGTCCCTTACAAGTGTGCTAGAGCAGGGGAGAGATGATGTGCCAAGCTGTGGCCCACTAGAGCTGGATCTGGGAGGCTCTGATCTAAAAGATGCAAGCAAAATGCACAAAAAAATAGCCGGCATGTCTGCAAAGTTGATTTTTTCAGTGCTAACATAAGTGTGATGTGACGACTAAATCCAGTTAGGCTTGTGGCGTTCTTCAGGCTTGAATAAGCAGCTAAAAATTGCATTTCTCTTCAAAGTTTAGTATTTCACAACACACCAAACGAAAAGCGCAGTGTCTTCTGAAAGCCATGGCACAATTTATCAAGCCTCCGTCTGACATATATGCTGTGTCTGCCAACTGTGACTGAAGAAGATGGATTGCTCTTTTTTCAGAAAATGAGATAATTGAAGGCTTAAAGTGACTGCTTCTCCAAGTCCTGTGTTTTTCTAGAGAGTTGGTTAGGTTAAGTGCCAGACTGAACTGACTGAATATACAAAGGAAAATGGAGTGGGTGCTACTATGTGGATGGATATTTGTGCTGGTCTCAAGGGGTGTGTGTGTGTGTGTGTGTGTGTGTGTGTGTCTATTTAAAAAAACATTTCTGCTTCTTGTTTTTCAATTTCTGTGAATTTCTCTTTAGCACAGATTATTGATCTAACTTTTAAAATTCTCCATTCTCATATGACACAACAAAAACCATTATTATGTCTGTGTGAGCTTAAAAACTTCCAATCCAATAATCAATACTCAAAATGTTACACAAAAATATAAGCTATCAAAATGACCTGAGCGAACAAATAATGTAAGCTATGTAATTTCAGAATTGATCTTAACTACGTATGCTTTGTTGTATAGCTGTATAGTGTTAGCTAGGCAAGATTTTGGACCATTTAATGCAATGTTCAATACTACCTTAGTGACCTTTGTGATTTTGTACATTAAAACTGTCTCTAGGCATGCTAGCTCCACCCAAAGTGGCAGTGGCTGGTCTGTTTATACAAACCATCTTCGGGATTTACCAAGAATAACCGAAAAATCTGAAATCAAAACCTGGCAATGCTGCGAATGAAAACCGCAAAGGGTAAGAGGGGTCAAAGGGCAAGGGTGAACATCATGCAAGCGCAGAGGACTGAATATAACACTGCTGTGCAAAACGTGCACTTCAACTCCACTTTCTGACCTTTGCCTCAAATGGTCTTCAAACATTGAAGACAGCAGCAGCAAGGTCTGAACCATCCAGGACTAGAACAACACCTGTCAGTTAGATGAGCTCTAAAGAATCACCATGTTTGCAGTCAACAGAATAAGCCAGGTATAGCAGGGTAGGGCTGCTATACCTGTTAGTACCAATTGAGCATCGTGTCAACTCCACAGCCTACCTGAGGATTGTTGCTGACTATGTCCATCCCTTTATGACCACAGTGTTCCCATCTTCTGATGGCTACTTCCAGCAGGATAACGCGCCATGTCATAAAGCGCCAATCATCTCAGACGAGTTCACTGTACTCGAATGGCCTCCACAGTCCCCAGATCTCAATCCAATAGAACACCTTTGGGACGTGGTTGACCGGGAGATTCACATCACGGATGTGCAGCCGACAAATCTGCAGCAACTGTGTGATGCTATCATGTCAATATGGACCAGACTCTCTGAGGAATGTTTCCATTAACTGATAACACTGGAAAGTAATGTCTCAGTGTCTCGTTCTAAGCTCTGGGCTGAACCTGCTTTAAAGTTTCAGGAGCTCACCCGAAGCAGCGGGAGTCATTTCTCTCAAACGTATACACACAGTTTGATTACATTATTATGATGATACACATCCCTCATTTATAGCCTCACTGGGAAAGTTGAATACACCACTTTGCATTTAGACCACTGGTGCCTTTCTGCTGAATCATGTCCTAGTCTTCTGGAAATATGACAGATGTATACTCTCATTTATCTCCTCGAGCTCCCTTAAAAGTCTCATCATCTCGTACCAGTTTCCTTCTGAGTCAGATGCTCAGTTTGGCCATTTGGTCCAACACTGGCTTTAAAATGGTTTCTGGAACTTTGTTTGTTTGCTCCTAATGTGTGTTCTCAAGGACTCTTTATCTATGCTGTTGCAATTCAGCGCTTGACTGAAACCTACAAGTATTTATACTGACCCACTGTCAGTGCATGCAGACAAAGTCCATTAAAGCAACCAATTATCTTAAACCTTCACAATTGCCAGTGTAAGAGAGTCTGGACACTTACAAAGTCATTATTGCTTTGATTCATTCAGATTGTTGCCGATGCCCTTTCTACGTTAAAATAGCGCCTAAATGAATGAAGCATCAGGCACTCTAGAAGTCGTCTCAGTAGTGCATAGGGGGGAAAGTGAAGGGATAAGGGAATGGGAGAGTGTGTCCTGGAGTGAACAAGGGCACATGGTGGAGCAATGGACCACAGCCCATGTCCTGACACCTGAGAGGAGAATCTTCTCATCACCCTTCGCCCTCCAGGCATTCAGATGTGTTTTCCTGATGTGAACCCTCGCAGTTCATCCTAGTTTGGATTTATGGGGCCAGACCCAGACCTAGATTAAGCACAACCCTGATCTATAAATAATGTTCAAAAGGTATTTAGTCCAAGACTAAACGTGCCATGTCTACAGTTTTACATCATGCTTAAGCACAAAAACGAAAAGTGAACAGGTGGACTCTAGAGTGTCGTGTAGACGTTGCGATGCGAGCATATCGAATCGTGACCAGAATGAGCGTGATTGTGTGCATGTTGACGGCAGCAAAGATTTAAGTGAGGGTTTGAGTCTGTAAATACTGGCTACTTAAATTACTCCCCCAGCACCTCATAAGGCCCGGGAAGTGCTGTCGGTCCCACAGCTGTCGTGCTCGAGACATAGGGGTAGTAAGCCTGGTAGAAGCCCGCTGAAGCGAACACGGCTCCGTTAGAATAGAAACGAAAAAGAAAAATGCTGATCAAGTTCAGAAGTGCTCGTTGCCTCAGAGAGCAACGTGGCAAAGGCGAAGAAAAGAAAGGGAAAAAGAGAAAAGCTGAACTTCCTTAGAGACTTGGAGACCCTTAAAATAAAAACGCTGAGATGCATACGAGACCTTGGAGACCCTTAAAATAAAAACACTGAGATACATACGAGACCTTAATGACTAATGGAGGCGGTTGTCACTGCCGCTCGTCTGTTTTGCCCCATGCAGGGCCAGAAGCGCTGTAGTGCTTCAGACAGCTGGCTAGCTGCATCCCTTCCTGCAGATGCCATCATCATCTCGCCGTGGGCCGGACTAAATGGGTTCTCCCAGAGGTCAAAGGTAGCACTCCTCCTCCCAGAACAACATCGCCTCGAAAGAGAAAGCCGGAGCATTGTCCATATGCTGTCTTCACTCACAGGGGTGCGGTGAGGTTTAACTCCAAACCCTTAAGGCTGCCCACACAGCCACAACTGCGCGAGAAGAGAGAGCGGCTCGTGCCATCATCCCGGCCAAGATTCAGATTAAAATCCGTTAAGCCACGATGCCCGTGCCACTGCATTTGGTTGACTAGCGGAACCACTAGAACCAAAGCGAAGCAGGAGTGTGAGCTGAGGGCCGCGAGTCACGGTGGAACGAGCCCCCGCGTTTGCGCTGCGCCCCTGTGGCTCCTGTGGACACTTGTGTTGGACCACAGTGGTGCTGGACGGATCCAGCAGTCACACAGCCAACAGCAGCTGCATCAGGCAGCATATGCGGACTAAAGGGTTTGCTGTATCTGGACCGTCCTTAAGGATCAGTCGGCATGATGAACAACAAAGGATACACACACACACACACACACACACACACACACACACGTGTGTGTACAGATAGAAAGAGGGGGTGAGTCAGGAAGCAGATTAGTAGAGCAACCAGTTTATATTACAAAAAGCAAACTGAATAATAACATTCGTTATTCACCTG
Organism: Brachyhypopomus gauderio; assembly: GCF_052324685.1. Taxonomy (NCBI): domain Eukaryota; kingdom Metazoa; phylum Chordata; class Actinopteri; order Gymnotiformes; family Hypopomidae; genus Brachyhypopomus; species Brachyhypopomus gauderio. The sequence continues at coordinate 19,476,688 of NC_135225.1, forward strand.
AAATCGTCTGTGTGTGTGTGTGTATATACATAAACAATGGCTTTAGTTAATCTGTTACCGATTATACAGTCCGATGGTAAAGAAACAGCAAGATCCCGTGTCCCATTTTAACGCGTATAATAATCGTCGGAACCTAACGAGCAGCTGAACGAAGTCCCTGGTCCAAACGCGTCCGTGGCGTGGCGGCTGTGGATGATCCCTGTGGTGGAGCTGCAGCAGGTGTGTGGCAGGTGTGCGTGTGGCTGAATCTTCCAGCACGCTGCTTAAATATGCATGTGGGACACCACGGCCTGACTGCTGTCTACCGCCACAGTTTTAACAGCATGAACAGAGTGAAAGGCAGTGTGCCAAGGTGTTTATACACACACACACACACACACACACACACACACACACACACACACACGCACGCCCATCCCCTGCAGGGAAAAGGGAAACCTTTCATTTCAACCTTGTAATGGGCTTGCATAGTCTATGAGCTGTTGCATAATTGATGTACAAGGCAGCTATACAGGTCTTAGTTGTTTCATATAGGTAATGGGTACTGTAATAAAAAAATTGAGGTCATTATTTTCGCACTTGTTTGAGGGGGGAAACAAAGAAAAAAGTATTTAAAAAATCACCTGCAATAGTGGCATTAACGTCAAATTTAACTGTGTTACCGTGCATCGGTGTTCTGATCTACCAGCACCATAGCAAACTTTAAACAAAATTCCAACAGTATTTGCATCTACAGTTTGCTACTCTAAAGTTTCATAATTGCTGAACCTGAGAGCATGTTGCAAGCAACAGGAGGCAACGCCAGGCTTGGTGAGAAGTAAACAAAACTGACAGCCACAATTAGCAAGTGTTTGATCGCCATCTAGTGGACACGAAGAAAGACGCACAATATTCTGGACCAAAAAAATGAATGAAATCCAACAAAACAGAAAATGGATTAAATTAATTTTATATAGCCACTATTTGATAAACTACAGATAATGGTTGTTCTTCATAATGGTTGTTCAAGGGTAGGGGACATTTTTATACCCTAGGCAGCCATTCATAAGCAAACCGTTGGTTATCTCAACTTACACTCAAAGAAGCAACAGGTGTGTCCACTGACTGTCTGGGCACTCTGGACGTGGTCCAGATGAATAATACTCTGCTGAACAGAGCTCATCCCTTTTCTTAAGGACAACTGGTGTGGTTATCACAGTACGTGTCTGGCCACGAGGAAGAAATAACCAACAGACTTTCTTTTATTCTCAGGCTTCTTCTGAACTACCACATGGCCCCTGTTGCATGGCCTTATGGGATAGCAACATGACTAAAACCCTCAGGGAAATGAACAGTATTGCTGACAATATTATCAGAGGAGATCTAGACTAAACGAGACTCTACAAAAGCCAGTTACGGCCCTAGTTAATTGTTGGTTAACTGTATTTACCAAGTACTTACCATTACAGCTTTGTGTTTGTTTGCTATGGATATATGGATTTTATATAATATTATTCAACTTGTCTATCATTTCCTCTTTTTTTTCTTTCATTTCTATTTTGTTAAATAGTTCTCACCCCTTTGCTCTGTCTACTAAAACTAATCAAGATTAAAAAAAGAGGGAATCTGGTATTTTGCACTTTATTTTACAAATTGTAAAAACGTAAAAATAGTCAACATACGTCACAAATTAATAACTGTACAAAACAAATCAAAGTGAGAGAGAGAGAGAGAGAGAGAGAGAGAGAGAGAGAGAGAGAGAGAGAGAGAGAGAGAGAGAGAGAGAGAGAGAGAGAGAGAGAGAGAGAGAGAGAGAGAGAGAGAGAGAGAGAGAGAGAGAGAGAGAGAACAACACACACAGATAAACTCCCAAACTTCACGATGGGATGACGACTTGTGCCAGGTGTGGCATCATCTCCTCCGTTTACAGTCACTTCAATTTTTTGGGCGTTTTCACGGCTCCTTTTTTCGTAGGCGAGACGAAGTCCTTGCTGCAGCAATCACAGACCCAGCAGCCTGCAACAACAGCGAGAGCAAAATGAGCGCCAGCCAATCGCCACACAGTAAAGCCGCAAACGCAGGCGGGGTGCGTCTGCGGGACAGGCGGGGGGGGCCTACCCAGGGGAATGGAGTCCATGCCCACGCAAAAGGTGTGGAAGCCGCGGTCACACTTGTCGCAAAACATCATCTCCTCCTCGTGGTGGGGCTGCTTGCAGACGGTGCAGGTCTTGCACTCCATACACTGCCACGGGTAGGTCTTTATCAGCGCCACCAGCGCCGCGCTCATATCCAGGCAGGACGGGTGACCTGCACGCACACAAGACGGGCCTCTTAGCGAACCGGACGCCGTTAACCGGCCTCTCCCGAACGACCGCGGCCGACGGGACTCGATATAAACGGAAGACGTCAAATGGCCAGGAGTCGTCGGTGACTGCCAGGCGCGTTGACGAAACTAGAAGGCCAGTCATAATGTCTGTTAATTGTATTTAGGAAGAAGGATCAAGTTAAACGTTTAGGAGCAAGGCGTAGACGCTTTTGAGGATCGCAGGGGTCGGCAGACATGCAGGTGAATGTTAAATGTGTATTTTGTCATTACCACCAGCAGTAGAACATTTGCTGGACAACTTAAAACGTGTGGAACCGAAAAAGTGTCATCTTTAGAGAGACATTTTGGAGGTGTTTACTCACCGCTGTTGTGGCACTGGGAGCAGTGGATGAGAGCCTCCGGCTTGCCCTTCTTGTTGGACTCCTTACCCTTCTGGCATATGCCACATATAGCATTGGGAATGACCTTAGGCTGCAAGGGCAGAGCAATGCTATAAAAGCCATGGCAACCAAAAGGTCCTACAACTCCCATAAGTCTCTGCGCTCATGGGTCACACAAACTAGGTTATTTCGAGCTGAACTTGAAATTGTAACCAATGATCTTGTGAAATTGTAACCAATGATCTGAAACAGAAAGAGGTTTGGGTTGGCATAAACCCAAAAAGGTTTAGAACAACCTGCTAGCAGATCAGTGTTTCTGAGATGAGAAATTTCAAAGAGCTTGAAATTCTGAAAATATTTTTTTTTTTTTAGCTTTGTTTGCATTTTACTTTTTTACGTGGTTAATTAAGAATTAATTTAACATTTCTGAAAACACATTTAAGATTTCCTAATAAAAAAAAGCTAGATATTAAACTAGTTACCAAATCAGAATAATTTAACAATGAATCAACATTCCTTTAACAATGAGTTATCTTTGCAAAGATCTGCAGAGCTCATCAGATTAGTGGGAAGAAACCATGATTAAGCATATCAGGAGAAGAAAAAAGGTAATATTTCATACTCCAAGCTTTAGGAGCACAAGCTATGAAAGAATGGAGCTCAGAACATGCTGCGTACACAGAGCGCTCACACCTTAAAAAAATCTCTGCAATCTAATTTCTTTGAAACCATTTTATTCAAATGCTTATATTTGCTCTAAATACTAACATGTCAAAAGGCCCTACTATAAAAACTGCTTGAAAAAGCAGCGCTAGCATTCAGAGACATAAAAGCACACAGGAAAGTTGAGCTGTAGGTCAGACAAACGAGAGAGGTTAGTGAAGCCCGCGGTTACGTCCACCACAGGACATGCGCCTTCATTTCGGCAAAGCAACAGGAGTTCTGACTGAATTAATATCATTACAGTTGTATTTAAAATGGAAAAAACAAAGTATCTCCAAATGACACTATAGATACACTGCAGTGACATAACAGGACCCAAGAAATTGTGTACGGGGTAAAAATAAAAATAAATAAATAAAAAACCATCCTACATAAAGGATGAACAGAAGCTGTACCTATCATGTTCTAAACTAAACCGGACACAGGCGTACTTAATCTATGCAAGTTTCCGTTATTCAGGGACTAAATACTAAAACGCAATTATTTCTTTGGCTAAGCCAACCTAATGACCAGACCATGGGACTAAAATCTCCAGAATACAAAAAGACACCTCAGAGGTCTCAGAGAAACCTGCAGTCTTTGAAGCTTATATTCCAAAGAATGAAACTCAAATGTTTAAAGACTACACACACTTGTACAGGAGAGAATGTGTAGAAATGTGATAGCAGAAAAAAATATCTACATTTTGGTATGATTATTTAACAGCTAAAGTGTGAAGACAAACTAAATCTCCCAATAAGGACACATTTTCAAGTATAGTTCTTTAAACTAGGGCTTCTTACTAGAGGTAGGTGTGGTAAAATAAAAGTAATGTATACAATGTAAGTACACTACAAAAGTAATGTACACCCTCAAAAACAACCCTGATCTACATGTAGAAGAACTCAAGCCTCTAGAGGAAATGACACATTGCAATAAAGGACGTTTACTCATTCCAAATGGTGGCAGAAACATCCTTGCTGAAGCATTCAACTATACAAATAAAAACACCGGTTTCTGATTATTATGTTGACTTGCAAGGAATAATGAAAAATCTAAATAAAAATAAAACAAAACAAAAACCAGGAGTTTCTTCTGTAATAAGAACCTCTGTTTTAAAGGAAACAGTGTTGTGGTCTACTTCTCTAAGTAGTGTTTTCCTAAATCAGTCATGTTGGTGACTTTTTACCTTCTGTTGATCCATCAAAGTGCTTAGTGAGGAAGAGCAACAAAAATCTCAAGTGTGAACTTCCAAAGTTGCCCACACACTTGCATGAATGAGAAAACTCATGTTTCAAAGATGAATTTCACTGAAAATATATCATTTTACATTAATTATTGGCCGTTTGTAATCAATACTCAGGAAACGGCTTATACCTGGTGTATGCTAATCCAGATGTTCATTAATTCTTAGTTTTCAGTCAAAAGCTTACACCAAACTGAAATTGTCATTTCGATCCAAAAATCAGTAAATAAGGATTCTTTCCCAAAAAAGGCAACATTCTCTCAGCATACCAGAGACAAACAACTGACTCAAATTAAACAAAACTATTTTTGGATGGAAATCCCCTTTAAAAGCAACATGTTGAAATACATAACTGATTTTCAACAGTTTAAAATTTTAGATATATAGATTATGTCTATAAATCCTTGGAAATTAGCAGCCAAACATGTCGCCACACTTAGCTAAACTGACAGGCAGGTAGTTAAGAGGTATTTTAAAACAATTTAAGCAATGTTCATATAGTGGGGGGGGAACAACAACAACAATAACAACAACAACAACAAAAAAGTGTGCAACTCAGCAACAGAGACTTAGACGCCAGTGCTGGACAAAAAACGTTATTGCTTCAAAAGTCTGTGCTGAAAACGGGAATTCAGAAAGGGCTCAGAGGTACTGAACAAGTACCGTGTTCAAAAAAAGCAAAATAAAAGTTCTGCCAACGAGGGCCGTCCCAGCAGAGGGCTGCGAGCTCTAGATATATGTTCACGCATGCGTGTGTGCTGGTCGTGGACTCCTAGGTCCGATGACGAGAGGATTTTTCTGATGAAAGTGCTGCAAAAACCGAAAGGGCAAAATAGGGGGGGGGGGGGGGGGGGGAGGAGAAAGTAAACAGAACCAAAAAAACGTATCAGGGGCTTTTGTCTTCTACCTTGTACCCAGGGACAGATTTGTGTTGGAGGGGGCGGGGAGCTGCGTCTTTGCCCTGGGGGCCGGGCCGGTCCTTGCTCTTGCCTTTGGGCTGCATGCCGCTGTCCTGACTGTCTCCGTCCGAGGTGTTTCCGGACGAGCTGTCCTGGAGAGGGAAGGGAGAGCGAGAATGTGTCGGTCGGTGCTCATGAGGTATTTAAGGAAGACAGGACGCGGGCGGCGCGAGACAGGATGTGGGCGCGAGACAGCTAGACAGGACACGGGCGTGAGACAGGACATGGGTGCGAAACAGGGAGACAGGACGCGGGCGCTCAGAGCTTACGGAGGAGCCTTTGCTTCTCTTCCCGTCCTCTCCCTTTCCCTCCTCGCCATCGTCCGAGTCTCCGTCGCTGTCCGGGGCCGGGAGCTCAGGATCCAGCGGGGGCTCGTACAGGGCCGTGTTCAGGGGAAGGTACCGCAGCTCGTTGGGAGAGTACCTTCAAGAATCAACAAACAATGGGGCCGCGTGAGCTCAGCAGGCTATTAAGACTAAACGAAAGTCTGTGACACGAGGTTGCTTAACACAGACGGGAACTTGAATGTGTGGCAAAGAATACTCCAGTGGAGTTCTCATACAGCATATTACATCACAGCAGATTTAACGAGTGGACAGCCGGCAATAGTTGCAGGAGGTCATTGCTCTTGTTTAAGCTGTACATTCTGCAATGAAGTGGTGCATGTTTAATCCACTAAACAAACATGCCTTTTGTAGTATTCCTGAAACTGGCCAGGGATGAGGGCCACAGGGTATGGACCAGTCTTGGTCATTTCTGGTGGGAGGACTTTGTATTTCCCTTGAGGCACCTGAATTATCTGTAGGCAAGAAACAAGAAGCCGCATGGTGGAATAACAGGCGAAGGTCACACACTCTTACAAAATTAAATTGTTGATACGATCCTTTAGAAACACACAGACCACATTTTGATTACTTTCGACATTATGCTCAGTTTAACTGTTACTCACACAGGATATGTTCTAGCTACCAATATCTGGTTTTACCTGAAATCCAACCTTTAAGTAATCACACCTAACCCGATTTAGGTGCGATCCTAATTTAAGTATTCAGTGTACATCTCAGCACAAGATGACGTGTTCATTCTGCAACAAAAGGAGAGCCCTTCCACACCCCAACATCACCAGGGTCTTACATGCGTCTGAAGATCAAAATAAGCTCTTCGTTCCTCCATGCGTTCCCTGTTGAAATTACTGTTGAATTCTGCGGCCTTTTGAGCAGCTTTCTTTATGTACTCTGGGACTTTGCTGGCTTCCACCTTCTGAGGATTTTGCTGTTGCATTTGCTACAGGGTTAACAGAAATAAGAAAATGTATCAATAACTGACCAAGAAGTAGGTTGTGCCTTAATTTTGTTAACTTAATATATTAACTACAATGAACATGTCAGTCATATTTCTATTTTTAGTTGCCCAATGAATTTATTCTTTCTAATAATTATTTGACATACTTTAGATGTCTTGTGACATGGTGTGTTACTTACAGCGCTCAGAGTGCTCACTGAGTACTCTTTAGTGATGCGCACACGCTCACGCTCTTGTAAGATCACCGAGTACTCCGCATGTTTGGCTGGATACTCCTTAATCATCAAGTCAATGACTTCATCACTGCGCAAAGCTGTGAGCCCTAAAAGAGACAAACAGATGAAACCGTTAGATACAGGTATATTAGACTAGTTGCACACAATTTACAAAGCAAACACTTGCGTTAGACATTTGTACCTGAAGTCACTTGTGTAAATACCCTGACTTAAATAGTAACCACCGCATAAACAGTGCTTTTATGCTAAGTCATTTGTGAACTCCAGACAGTGAAACCAAAACATTGTGGAAGCGGACTAAACAAAGCTAGTCTGGTTTGCTAACTCACCTAATGTACATTGTGTCTCTGTGATGACGTTTTGCTCCCTCAAGTAAAGTTTTTCTTTGGGAGACAAGTCTCTTCTTTCCAAATCTAGACAAAGAACAAAAACGTGAGGCACACTGCAAGTTGTATATGAAATAACCATGATAACATCTCCATGCAATCTCATCAATTTCAATAGGAGGATGGGGTGTGTGAATGGTCAAAAAAGAAGGTACCTGGATATTTCCGCTTGAATGAGGTGACCCCTAAATACTCGCTCACTTGCTCCTGTAACATGTAATACTCTCCTGTGTCATCCGGGGGCCATTTGTACTCTGTCAGGTTTTCAGCAGGGAAATACGTCGGTCTGCAAGAAGATATTAAAACATAATGCGTCTTAAATGACGAAAGAGGCCGTCACCAGGTTAGGTTGTGTGATCGAGCACAGGAAGGCAGGGTGAATGTACCCAAGCTCATGGGTTAAAGTGTCGCAGCTCCTGGAGCTGTCGCCCGAACCCATCCGACGTCTCTTGGGTGCCTGGCTGCCATCGCTGGAGTTCTCTTCAGTGTCATCCTAAGAAAATACGGACCAGAGACAAGAGGTCACACTTGGCAAAGGGGAATCAAAATACACATTTCACGTATCTAGACGCCATTTCAGTTTCTAACTGGCCAAATCACAAAAGTTTATTCCACACGTTGTTGTGACATTAGCATCATGGCACAAGTAGACAATATCGAGATATCTCACCAAAGCTTAGAACATGTTATCTTGAACGTTTCCATTGCACAGTACAGATGAATAACGTAACTAAACCCAACAGGTAAGCAGCTCTCCTAGCTAACGTTAACCAGCTAGTTATATAGCTAGGTTCGCTAGTTAGCATAAATACGAAGATGTACTCGCGTGTGTGGACCTTTGCAATCGTTCAATCAAGGTTTTTCTGATACCATAATGTTAAGAGTTAACTTTGAGGCACCTACCCTTAAAGACTGGGTCCCAGGTGTCGCAGGATTGCTATCACATTGCCTCGGAGACAGTACAGTAGCCATTTTAATTTTAACGCACCATGACCTGCAATGATTACAGTCCGACTGGAAACTGAGGGCACAGAAAGTGTTCCGCCACTTCTTTTCTGCTGCGCCAAATATCCTTTTACTAGTAATAATATAACAAGTGTCCTAGTCATGTAGAAAATCCTGATAGTTAAACTCCATAAATGGCACGTTTTCTATCTTCACATAAAGGGAGCTAGGGGTGTATTCAACTAAGGATTTTCATAGTTGAATCTGATTCGTCAGCTTTTCCCTTTAGTCGACTAATAGTCAAATCGGGTTTATTTATTTTTTTTAGAACACCTTAAACGGGATCCCGTTCTCATTCAGGACTTTTTTCCTCTTCAAAGTAAAAACCTAAAACACTCAGATAAATTAATAAACACGGTAGGTAGGCTTTATTCAGCTTTTATTTATTTATTTATGAAACGTTAGCAGGGTTGCCAACTCTCACGCATTGAGCGTGAGACACGCATTTGACCGTTTTCACACGCTCTCACGCCACACTTCCGATATCTCACGCCGAAAAAAATATCCAGTTTATTTACCTCAGATCCACATATATGATTCAATACGTTACTAGTTCGCTAGCTCTGGCGCCATCCACCGGCGATATAACACTGAATCTGTGTCCACGTATTGAATCATATATGTGGATCATTTTACGTTCGCCAACCCCCCCCCCCCCCGGCTCAACAAAATACACTCGCCACCGGCTCCAGGTTAAAATCTCACTCCAAGCGAACGTCAAAAGTTGGCAACCCTGGTTAGAGAACATTAACCGTCAGTGCGCATATCGAACTGTCAGACAGGCACTGTGCAAAATGTCAAAAATAATGTAAATAAAATATGCCTGCCTGAAAATATAAAAAAATTGCCACACAACAGCAAAAAATACAAGGAAAGGTTCAAGTAACGGGGTTTAAAAGCAAACAACAACAAAAAATGTTTATAGGCCTACTTGCCGAGACGACACAACCGAAACGACAAACGTTTTTTTTTTCGCCTTACGCGTTTTAAACGGTATGCCATGTTGGTTGTTGTCGTGCGAAATGAAAGACGTTGATGACATAACTTGCACTTTACTTTGTTTGATTCATCTTTTATGTTTTTCAAAATACTTTTGAAGTTTTCATTATAATCTCGGCAGATACTGCGCGTATTCGTGTTCAGCTCCGCTCGTTTGGATTGTGCAACTGCAAGGTGTGATTTATTAATGTGTAGTAAGGAAGATGTCTATTGTTAATACGCAAACATCATTTTTAAATATTTATTAACAGAAATTAGGATGATTTTATTTGACAAAAGGCTATATATAACGAAAACAAAGACATTTCATGTAACAACTAATGCTTAGCTGCATCCTTGGGCACCCCCATGCAGTTAGAATGGTACATTCGACTATGACGTTCATAGTCGACTAGGGGGTATAG